>NC_138794.1:19302213-19349713 GCF_965178545.1 Coloeus monedula | reverse complement strand
AGGAGCTGCTTTTCTCCTTGGAGATTGAGGAACTGGCCAAAATATGAGGTGGGGGATGTTGGGGTGGAGGCCAGAGGCCCCAGGAGAGCCTGGGGGGTGGGACATCCTGGTCTTGGGTGGTGACACCACTTGGGAGTGAGGGACGGCAGCTGCTGGTGGCCTGGGATGGACATGGCCCCAGGAGAGCCTCACTGCCACACCAGGTGGACACTTGGACACCTCTGTCACCCCAATCTTGGGTGGTGACACCATCTGTGATTGAGGAACCTCTACTGGTGGCCTGGGATGGACACCGACCCCAGGAGAACCTCTGTGCCCTGCCGGGGGGGGACATCCTGGTCTTGGGTGATGACACCATCTCGGAGTGAGGAACCTCTGCTGGTGGTCTGGGATGGACACCAGCCCCAGGAGAACTTCACTGCCACACCCAGTGGACACTTGGACACCTCTGTCACCCTGGTCTCATGTGGTGACACCATCCTGGAGTGAGGAACCTGTGCTGGTGGAGCAGGATCACCCTGGCCGGTGTCACCTGACCGAAATCCAGGCCAAAGCATCTGAAGAAACCTCTGTGGGAGCCTGGAATTGCCCCCCAACCCCAGAGCGGGGACAGGAGGGGACAACGGCGGCGTCCCCGTACCTGTTGGTGAGCTCCTTCCGCAGGGAATGCTGCTCCAGGAACTGGGAATGGGCCAGCAGGTGCTGCACGAGGATGGCCACCAGCAGGGCCAGCCAGAAGGGCCTGGGCGGGAGGGAAGAGCCGGATGGACACTGGGAATGTCCCAAGGCACCCGGAAGGTCCCGAAACACCGGGAAGGTCCCGAGGCACCCGGAAGGTCCCAAAACACTGGGAATGCCCTGAAACACTGGGAATGTCCCAAAACACCGAGAATGTCCCAAACTCTGGGAATGTCCCAAAACACCGGGAAGGTCGTTAAACACTGGGAAGGTCCCAAAACACCGAGAAGGTCCCGAAACAAGGGGAATGTCCCATAACATCGGGAAGGTCCCAAAACACTGGGAATGTCCCGAAACACCGGGAATGTCCTGAAACACTGGGAAGGTCCCAAAGCACCAGGAATGTCCCAAAGCACCGGAAAGGTCCTGAAACAATGGGAAGATCCCAAACTCTGGGAATGTCCCAAAACACCGGGAAGGTCCCAAAGCATCAGGAAGGTCCCAAAACACCGGGAATGTACCAAAACACTGAGAGCGCCCCAAGGCACCGGGAATGTCCCAAAACACCGGGAGTGCCCCAAAGCACCAGGAACATCCCAAAACACCGGGAATGCCCCAAAACACCACCCTGGACAGCAGAAACCTCCGGCAGTGCTGGAAAAACCCCAAAAGGAGCATCCCAAATCCCCTTCCTTTGGGATTTCCAGCCTTTCCCGAGGGCTCACCACATGTTCCGCAGGATCCCGAAGAGCAGGGATCCGGTGCCAGCCTGGAGCGGGATCACCACCAGGAAGGCGAAGGCCACGGAGCAGAGGAAGAAAATCACCTGCTGGATCAGGAGACCTGGAAGGGGCACACGGAGCGGGAATCCGGCATGGAAAACCAGCTCTTTTCCCTGCATTTTTTCCAATTTTTCCCTTTTTTTCCAATTTTTCCCCTTTTTTTCCCTATTTTTCCAGATTTTTCCCGACTTTTCCCAATTTTGCCAAATGTTTTGTTTTCCAATTTTCATGTTTTTTCCATTTTTTCCAATTTTTTCCCAATTTTTCCCGATTTTCCCTGATTTTTTATTTTTTCTATTTTTCCCCATATTTTCCCAATTTTTTCTAATTTTTCCCATTATTTTCCAATTCTCCCCATTTTTTTGGTGTTTCTCCGGATTTTCCCCTTTTTCCCATTTTTTCCCATTTTTTCCCAATTTTTCCTGAATTTCTCCCAGTTTTTCCCATTTTTTCCCAATTTTTCCAAATTGTTCCAAATTTTTCCCAATTTTTTTCCAATTTTCCCAATTTTTCCCAATTTTTTCCCAATTTTCCCAGTTTTTTCCAATTTTTCCCAATTTTCTCGATTTTTCCCAATTCTTCAGATTTTTCCAATTTTTCCTATTTTTTCCAATTTTCCCATTTTTTCTTAATTTTCCCAATTTTTCCATTTTTTCTGTTTTCCCCATATTTTCCCAATTGCTCCAAATGTTCCAATTTTTTTCCAATTTTCCCCAATTTATTTTTCTGATTTTTTTCCAATTTTTTCCTTTTTTCCCAATTTTTTTCCAATTTTTTTCCAATTTTTCCCAATTTTTTCCAATTTTTCCCAATTTTTCCCAATTTTCTCGATTTTTCCCAATTCTTCAGATTTTTCCAATTTTTCCTATTTTTTCCAATTTTCCCCAATTTTCCCAATTTTTTCCGAATTGTTCCAAATTTTCCCTTTTTTTTCCAAATTTTTCCCAATTTTTCCCAATTTTTCCATTTTCCCCAATTTTTCCCAATTGTTCCCAATTGTTCCCAATTTTTCCCAATTTTCCCAAAGTTTTTTGTGTTTTTCCAATCTTTCCAAATTTTCCCCTTTTTTCCCATTTTTTTCCAATTTTCCCAAATTTTCCTGATATTCCCAATTTTTCCAATTTTTCCCAGGTTTTTTTCAATCTTTTCCCAAATTTTTCCCAAATTTTCCCTTTTTTTCCAATTTTCCCAATTTTCCCCAATTTTCCCAATTTTCCCCATTTTTTCCATTTTCCCCGATTTCTCCCAACTTTCCCAATTTTTTCCTCTTTTTTCCAATTTCCCCCAATTTTTCCCCATTTTTCCAGATTTCCCAATTTCCCCAATTCCCCCTTTCCCCCCAGTTTTCCCACTTTTTCATGTCCTTTCCATTCTTTCCCAATTCCCAACCATTCATCCTTCCCAATAAACACCAGATTGCTTTTGAGGAAAGGGGGACAAAACCCCTCCTGGAAATGGGGCAAAACCCAGGGAATGGCCGCTTCATCCCAAAAAAAAAGCGGGATTCATCCCGAATTCCCTTACCCAGGCAGGCGAAGGCCGCCTGGAAGCTGGCGAAGCTCATCCAGCAGACGACGGCGCTCCGGGAAGGCCGCAGGGAGCGGGGCTCGGAAAACACGTCCAGCACGGAGCCCTGGTACAGCGCCCGCAGGTTGGATCTGGAAAGAGATTCCGGCTGCATCCCGGGCCGGGAATGGGGAGGGGGGGGTTGGGAATGGGGATGGGGATGTTGGGAATGGGAACAGGGATGTTGGGAATGGGGAGGGGGATGTTGGGAATGGGGATGTTGGGAATGGGGATGTTGGGAATGGGAATGTCGGGAATGGGCATGGGGACGTCAGGAGTGGGCACGGGGCCATTGGGAACAGGGACGGGGATGTTGGGAATGGGACGTTGGGAATGGGGATGGGGACGTCGGGAATGGGGACGTCGGGAATGGGGACAGGGACGTTGGGAATGGGGATGGGATGTTGGGAATGGGGACGGGGATGTCAGGAATGGAGATGTTGGGAATGGGGATGGGGACATCAGGAATGGGGATGTTGGGAATGGGAATGTCGGGAATGGGGATGGGGATGTCGGGAATGGGAACAGGGATGTTGGGAATGGGGACGGGGCTGTTGGGAATGGGGACGGAGCCATTGGGAACGGGGACGGGGATGTTGGGAATGGGATTTCGGGAATGGGGATGGGGATGTCGGGAATGAGGACGGGGATATTGGGAATGGGGATGTTGGGAATGGGGATATTGGGAATGGGGATGTTGGGAATGGGGATGGGGATGTTGGGAATGGGAGTGGGGATGTCGGGAATGGGGGTGGGATGTCGGGAATGGGAACAGGGATGTTGGGAATGCGGACGGGGATGTTGGGAATGGGGATGTTGGGAATTGGGATGGGGATGTCTGGAATGGGAACAGGGATGTTGGGAATGGGGATGGGATGTTGGGAATGGGGATGGGGATGATGGGAATGGGGACGGGGATGTTGGGAATGGGGATGTTGGGAATTGGGATGTCTGGAATGGGAACAGGGATGTTGGGAATGGGGATGGGATGTTGGGAATGGGGATGGGGATGATGGGAATGGGGACGGGGATGTTGGGAATGGGGATGTTGGGAATTGGGGTGGGATGTCGGGAATGGGAACAGGGATGTTGGGAATGGGGACGGGGATGTTGGGAATGGGGATGGGGATGTTGGGAATGGGGATGGGATGTTGGGAATGGGAACAGGGATGATGGGAATGGGGACAGGAATGGGGATGTTGGGAATGGGGATGGGATGTCGGGAATGGGGACGGGGATGTTGGGAATGCGGATGGGGATGTTGGGAATGCAGACAGGGATGTCGGGAATGGGGATGGGGATTTCGGGAATGGGGATGTTGGGAATGGGAACCAGGACGTTGGGAATGCGGACGGGGATGTCGGGAATGGGGATGGGATTTCGGGAATGGGAACAGGGACGTTGGGAATGGGGGCGGGGATGTCGGGAATGGGGATGGGATTTCGGGAACGGGGATGGGATTTTGGGAACGGGGATGGGATTTTGGGAACGGGGAGCGGGCCCGCGGCCCCACCTGTGTGCCCCGAGCGTCCGCAGCAGCCCGGCGCAGGTCAGCAGGCAGCCGAGCGCCAGCGAGCAGATGTAGCAGACTGCGGGGAAAACCGGGAAGAGCCAAAAAAACCTCCTGGATCCGGGTCGGGATGGGCCCCGGGAACGGGGTTTTAGCGGGAATTGTGCCTCGGGGATGAGGGATGGGCGCCGTGCCTCAGTTTCCCCAGTTTGGGCTCCCAGGTGGGAAGGGGAGATGTGGTGGGAAGGGATGGCAGGGCTTGGGAAAAATCCCTGGAGAGAGCCGGGATGGGGCTCTCGGGAAAGGGGGAGCTGGGGGAGGGATGGAGATGGGAGGGGGAAAAAATGGGATGAGAGAGGTTTGGGGGTCCGGGAAAAGGCCCAGGAATCCTCCCTGGAGGTGGTGGCGTCCCAAGGAAGGATGGGGGGCATCCCTGCTATCCCTTTATCCCTGGAATTCCCTGATTCCTGATATTCCTTTATTCCTGGAATTCCTCCATCCCTGCTATCCCTTTATCCCTGGAATTCCCAAATCCCTGCTATCCCTTTATCCCTGGAATTCCCTGATCCCTGCTATCCCTTTATCCCTGGAACTCCCTCATCCCTGCTACTCCCTTATCCCTAAAATTCCCCCATCCCAGCTATTCCCTCATCCCAGCTATCCCTTCATCCCTAGCCCTTTATCCCTCCTATCCCTTCACCCCAGCTCTTCCCTCACACCCCCCCCCCCATCCAAGGATTTCCACTCTCCAGGGATCCGGGGGGCCCATCTGTTCCATTCCAGCAGATTTCCATCTGCTGCCTCTTCCCTCCAGCTCTTCCCAACGGCTTTTCCCGATGCCTCTTCCCGCCTTGGCACGCGCCAGCCTGGCACCGCCCCATCCCGGCGCCTGCCAGCCGCTCCCGAAATCCCCCTGGAATCCGCCCCATCCCTGACCGCCCTCCGTGCTCGGAATCCTCCTGGAAACCCCTCCCCTTCCTCCCCAAATCCCCCTCTGGAATCGGGATCCGACCGGGAACGCACCTTCCAGCGACCACAGGTAGTGGCGGACGGTGCGGAGCTCCTTTTCCATATCCCCCGGCACGGCCGGATTGTCCGAGGGCACCAATCCGAACTGGACCAGCAGTACCACGATGTCCTTGGTCATTCCCGCCCGGATAATCTGGATGGTGGGGACGAAGGCCACCAGCAGCAGCAGGGCCACCTGCCAGGGAGCGGCCGAGCCGCGTGAGCTCCGGGCCACGGATCCCGAGGGATTGAGGGATTTAGGGCTTGGCCGAGCTCCCCGGAGCGCGTAATTCCGTAAGGAATGTTAATGCCGTTCCCAGTGATCCCGAGGGGACGCGGCCGGGAGTGTCGCCAGTGTCACCTGGTAGACGGCGATGACGGCCATGGCGAGGGACACCACGAGCTTCAGCGGGATCCGGAATCCTGGAGGGAAAAGCGGGAGAGGAGCAGGGATTTGGGATGGTGGGGGAAGAGCGGAGCAGGCTGAGGGCTCACCCAGCAAAGGGTGGAGAGCTCTGGAATGGGATTTCCATGGGGAATTCCTGTTAGGATGGAGAGCTGTGAGTGGATGGATGTCTCATTCCTGCTTTTCCGCGGAATCTTGGGTGACAACAGCCAGGTGCCACCTCCCCGGGACACTCCCTGCCCCCTCCACGGATGGGAAGAGCCAGCAGTGGCTCCACATTCCAGGGATTTAACCCCCTCAGGGCAGGATTTATTCCCTTATCCAACCCCCCCCCCCCCCCCCCCCCAGCTGCTCCCATCCTTCCCTGGCCAAGCTTTCCTAGGAAAACTCCCTGGAAGTGTCCCAGGATGTGACTTGGAGCACCGTGGGATAGCGGGAATGGCCGGCATGGCCTGGCTGATCCATAAATCCCTCCCAACCCCAGCTGTTCCCTGATTCCCTGATCCCGCTGGGATCCCATCCCGCATCCCACCTTCCTCGGGAGCGTAGATGTAGGAGCGCAGGTAGGAGCGGATCCGGGACTGGAGGCTCTCCTCGATCGGCGCCGAGCTGCGGGAGGTGGGAGAGGGTGACGATCCCGGCCTTTGGGAATGGGATGAGCCAGGAATGGGATGAGCCGGGAATGGGATGAGCCAGGAATGGGATGTGCTGGGAATGGGATGTGCCAGGAATGGGATGTGCCGGGAATGGGATGTTCCATCCTTACCTCCCCTTCCGGCCCCGCTTGGACAGCACGGCCTTGAGGTACTTCCTGTAATACCCGCTCCCGGGAATCTTGAGGGAATCAGGGATAAATCCATGGATTTTGGAGGGGGGCAAAGCGTCCCTGTCCCCGCTCGGCCGCCCCTCATCCCTGGCATCTCCCGACGGGAGCTTCCCGGCTCTCGTTGGGATGAGGAACGTGCGATGTCGGGGTGGGAAAGTGGGAAGAATCCGGCCTTGGTCCCAAATCCGCCTGGGATCCTCCTTCCCGCCTGCCGGCTCCCGGCCTGGGGTCACCTCAGGCCACGCCCGGCCGGCCTTTCCCAGCTTCTCCTCCTCTCTTCCCAACAAAGCCCAGGCGCCGCTCCACGTGCCGGGGATTATCCGGGAAAACGAGGAGTGGTTGATGCTGAAAGCCTCTTGTGTAAGGAGCTTATTCCAGAGGCGGATTTCCCCATCCCAAACCCAGTCCTGGGATAGCGACGGAGAACCCCAGCGGCAGGGCCAAAGGAATGTGCGGAGCTCCCGATCCTGATTCTGGTCCTGATCCCGATCCCAAACCTGGTCCTGATCCCAATCCTGATCCCCGTCCCAGTCCCGAACCTGGTCCTGATCCCAATACTGATCCCAATCCCGGTCCCGATTCTGGTCCTGATCCCAATCCCGATTCTGGTCCTGATCCCAATCCTGATCCCAATCCCGGTCCCAATCCTGATCCTGGTCCCAATCCCAGTCGTGATCCCAATCCTGAACCTGGTCCTGATCCCAGTCCTGATCCCGATCCTGGTCCAAATCCTGATCCTGGTCCTGGTCCCAATCCTGATCCCAATCCCAATCCTGATCCCAGTCCTGATTCCAATTATGATCCCTATCCCAATCCCAATCCCAATCCTGATCCTGATCCCAATCCAGACCCAGATCCCAATCCAGATCCCAGTCCTGATCCCAATTATGATCTCTAGCCCAATCCTGATTCTGATCCCCGTCCAGATCCCCATCCTGATCCCAGTCACAATCCCAATCCCAATCTCAATCCTGATCCCAGTCCCGATCCCTGTCCTGGTCACAATCCAAATCCCAATCTCAATCCCAGTCCTGATCCTGGTCCCAATCCCGATCCCTATCCTTGTCACAGTCCAAATCCTGATCCCAATACCAGTCCTGATCCCAGTCCCAATCCTGATCCATATCCTGGTCACAATCCCAATCCTGATCCCAATCCCGGTCCCAATCCTGATCCCTATCCTGGTCACAATCCAAATCCCGATCCCAATTCCAGTCCTGATCCCGGTCCCAATCCCGATCCCTATCTTGGTCACAATTTCAATCCTGATCCCAATCCCGATCCCGATCCCAATCCTGCTCCCGATCCCAATTCCCACCCCATCCCCATCCCCCTCCTGCTTCTGATGTGGGCCCCGATCCCGCTGGGAGCGTGCCCCGGTCCCGGCGTGTCCGTACCTCCCGCTCCGGGCCGTTCCCGCGGAGGCTGCGGCCGAGCAGGGCCAGGTACCAGAGGCTGAGCAGGAGCAGCGACAGCAGGGTGGGGACGTGGGACAGCAGCGAGTAGAGCCGGTGGATCTGGGGGGACACGCGGTCACTGCACCGGCCGGGGGCATGGAGGGACATGGGGTCACTGCCACCGGCCGGGGGCATGGAGGGACACGGGGTCACTGCCACCGGCTGGGGGACATGGAGGGACATGGGGTCACTGCCACCGGCCGGGGGACATGGGGTCACTGCACCGGCCGGGGGACATGGAGGGACACGGGGTCACTGCCACCACCCCAGGGGACATGGAGGGACACGGGGTCACTGCCACCGGCCGGGGGACATGGAGGGACACGGGGTCACTGCCACCACCCCAGGGGACATGGGGTCACTGCGACCGGCCAGGGGCACGGAGGGACCGGGGTCACTGCCACCAGCCGGGGGACATGGAGGGACACGGGGTCACTGCCACCAGCTGGGGGACATGGGGTCACTGCCACCGGCCAGGGGACATGGAGGGACACAGGGTCACTGCCACCAGCCGGGGGACATGGAGGGACACGGGGTCACTGCCACCGGCCGGGGGACATGGAGGGACACGGGGTCACTGCCACCACCCCAGGGGACATGGGGTCACTGCGACCGGCCAGGGGCACGGAGGGACACGGGGTCACTGCCACCAGCTGGGGGACACGGGGTCACTGCACCGGCCAGGGACACGGGGTCACTGCCACCAGCCGGGGACACGGAGGGACACGGGGTCACTGCCACCGGCCAGGGGACACGGGGTCACTGCCACCGGCCGGGGACACGGAGGGACACGGGGTCACTGCCACCGGCCGGGGGACACGGGGTCACTGCCACCGGCCGGGGACATGGAGGGACACGGGGTCACTGCCACCGGCCGGGGACACGGAGGGACACAGGGTCACTGCACCGGCCAGGGACACGGGGTCACTGCCACCAGCCGGGGACACGGAGGGACATGGGGTCACTGTCACGAGCCCAGGGGACATGGGGTCATTGCACCACCCAGGGGACACCGCAGGGACACGGGGTCACTGTCACCATCCCGGGGGACACGGGGTCACTGCCACCGGCTGGGGGCACAGAGGGACATGGGGTCAGTGCCACCACCCCAGGGGACACAGGGTCAATGCCACCACCTCAGGGGACACGGGGTCACTACCACCACCCCAGGGACACAGGGTCATTGCCACCACCCCAGCCAGGAGACACCTCTGGGAGGTGACAAGGGAGCTACGACACCCCAGGACCACTCCAGGGAGGTGACACCACCTCAGGGCCACCTCCAGGATGGGCTGAGGACACCTCAGGGCCACCCCAGGAGGTGACAACACCTCAGGGCCACCTCCAGGAGGTGACACCACCTCAGGGCCACTCCAGGAGGTGACACCACCTCAGGGCCACCTCCAGGAAGCCATGAGACCTCAGGACCATTCCAGGAGGTCACACCACCTCAGGGCCACCTCCAGGGAGGTGACAACACCTCAGGGCCACTCCAGGATGGGCTGAGGACACCTCAGGGCCACTTCAAGGGATCCCTGACATCCCAGGGCCACCTCCAGGAAGCCACAACACCTCAGGACCATTCCAGGAGGTGACACCACCTCAGGGCCACCTCCAGGGAGGTGACACCACCTCAGGGCCACTCCAGGAAGCCACGAGACCTCAGGACCATTCCAGGAGGTGACACCACCTCAGGGCCACCTCCAGGAGGTGACATCACCTCAGGGCCATCCCAGAAGGTGACAACACCTCAGGGCCACCTCAGGACCACTCAGAGAAGCCACCTTCCTTCCCTGTGGGCCACCTCGCTGTCCCTCACCCACCCTCGGGGCCACTCACCTTGGGCGACTGGGGACACTCGACCTTCTGCCACACGTGCACCAGGCAGTGTCCCCAGGCCAGCAGGGACCCGGCCAGGTAGCCCAGGCGGTGGCGGCTGGTGGCGCAGGCGAGCAGGGGGAAGTAGAAGGCCGGATAATAGAGCAGCGCCAGGATCTTCCAGTACTCTGGGAAAACGGGAGGAAGGGCGGGATGAGCTCGGGGCAGCACGCGGCCATGGCCCCGAGGGTGCCACCGTGGGGCCGGTGGTGGCCTCACCGCGGGCGCCGTGGGACGAGGGCGACGCGAGGGGCAGCGGCTCCTTGTCCAGCACCAGCTGGCACAGGGACGAGAAGAGGATGCCGAAGACGGCCACGGCCGGCCCACGGGAGCTCTCCTCTTCCAGGAAATTGGCCGGGCTGGAATGGTGGCGGCGAAGGATGAATTGCTGGGAATTCCGAGCCCCTTTTTACCCCAGGGATGGGGAGGATGTACCTGAGCAATCCCGGGACGCCGTTGCAGCAGCTGTGGTGGAGACGGCGGCGCTTCACCAGGAAGGACAAGGCCAGGATGACGGCCAGCTGGGAAAGGGAGGGGAAAATCCATGGAAAAGGGGTGCTGGGAGCGGTGGGAATGGTGGGAATTCCAATGGAGGCATCAATTCCATAGAAAAGGGGTTCTGGAATGATGGGAACTCCATGGAGGCACCAATTCCATGGAAAAGGGGCCCTGGGATGGTGGGAACTCCATGGAGACACCAATTCCATGGAAAATGGGTCCTGGGAGTGGGGGGAATGATGGGAATTCCAATGGAGGCACCAATTCCATGGAAAAGGGGTTCTGGGATGGATGGGAATGGTGGGAATTCCATGGAGACACCAATTCCATGGAAAAGGCATCCTGGAATGGTGGGAACTCCACGGAGGCCCCAATTCCATAGAAAAGGGGTCCTGGGATGGATGGGAATGGTGGGAATTCCATGGAGACACCAATTCCATGGAAAAGGGGTCCTGGGAGTCGTGGGAATGGTGGGAATTCCATGGAGGCACCAATTCCATGGAAAAGGGGTCCTGGGATGGATGGGAATGGTGGGAGCTCCATGGAGACACCAATTCCATGGAAAAGGGGTCCTGGGATGGTGGGAACTCCATGGAGGCCCCAATTCCATGGAAAAGGAGTGCTGGGAGCGGTGGGAGTGGTGGGAATTCCAATGGAGGCACTAATTCCATGGAAAAGGGGTTCTGGAATGGTGGGAACTCCATGGAGACACCAATTCCATGGAAAAGGGGTCCTGGGATGGATGGGAATAGTGGGAACTCCATGGAGACACCAATTCCATTGAAAAGGGATCAATAAATCCATGGAAAAGAGCTCCAGGGCGTGCCGGGAGCGATTTGGAAGGAATTTTGGATTTATCCCTGAAATCTCAGGATTTTTTGAGGGGAATGGCCCAAAAGTTGGGATGGGAGAGGGGAATTTTGGTTGGATACTCACAGAAATGGGAGCCATGCAGGTGTGGTACATCCGGGGGGAAACAGTGGGGTGGCACTCCGGGATAACGCCAGGAAAAAGGCTGGAAAAGGGGGGAAATCCCAAATTTGGGATGGTTTGAGGTGGAAAAGGATGGGAAAAATGGTGGAAAATGGGGAAAATCCCGAATTTGGGTGGGTTTGAGGTGAAAAGGGTGGGAAAAATGGGGAAAATGATGGGAAATGGTGGAAAATCCCGAATTTGGGTGGGGTTAAGGTGAAAAAGGGTGGGAAAGTGGGGAAAATCCTGTATTTGGGATGGTTTGAGGCGAAAAATGGTGGAAAATGGGGAAAATCCCAAATTTGGGATGGTTTGAGGTGAAAAATGATGGGAAAAATGATGGAAAACGGGGGAAATCCCAAATTTGGGTGGGTTTGAGGTGGAAAAGGGTGGGAAAATTGAGGGGAAAATCCCATATTTGGGATGGTTTGAGGTGAAAATGGTGGGGGAAATGGTGAAAAATGAGGAAATCCCATATTTGGGATGGTTTGAGGTGAAAAGGGTGGGAAAAATGATGGGAAATGGGGAAAATCCCGAATTTGGGTGGGTTCGAGGTGAAAAATGATGGGAAATGGGGGAAATCCCGAATTTGGGTGGGTTTGAGGTGAAAAAGGGTGGGAAAGTGGGGAAAATCCTGTATTTGGGATGGTTTGAGGCGAAAAATGGTGGAAAATGGGGAAAATCCCAAATTTGGGATGGTTTGAGGTGAAAAAGGATGGGAAAATGATGGAAAATGGGGAAATCCCATATTTGGGTGGGTTTGAGGTGGAAAAGGGTGGGAAAAATGATGGAAAATGGCGGGAAATGGGGAAAATCCCAAATTTGGGTGGGTTTGAGGTGGAAAGGGATGGGAAAAATGAGGGGAAATGGAGGGAAAATGGGGAAAATCCCATATTTGGGATGTTTTAAGCCGGAAAAGGATGGGGAAAATAGTGGATCCCATAAATCACATGGAATCCTTGGGAATTCCTTGGGCAATTGATCCCAAAAGCTGTGGGGTCCCACGGGGATGGGGATGGGCAAGGAGATCCCAAAGTTTCTTCGGGGAAGGTTTGGGATGAGGAGAATTCCCTTGGGATGGGATCATCTCCGACTTCTCTTTAGGATTGTCGGGGGTGGGAGCGGACTTTCCCAATGGGAATTCCACGGATTGGATGTTTTGGGGGGGAACTGGGGAAAAAGGAGGGGGATCCGTGGGTATTCCCGCTGCCGGATCCATCCCGGCCCCATAAAAACCCCGGATTGCCAGAGGGGCCAAAAACCGGGAATAAATCAGGGAATGACGGGGACGTTGGTCCGTGGGAAGAGCAACGGAGCCGGGACAGGGGGACCCTTGGGGACACCTGGGGACATTTGGGGTCACTTGGGGAGGTTTGGGGTCACTCGGGGTCCCTTGGGGTCATTCAGGGACACTCGGGGACAGTCAGGGACATTTGGGGACCCTCGGGGGTCCTTGGGGACACTCGGGGTCACTCGGGAATACTCAGGGACCCTTGGGGACACTCGGAGACACTCAGGGGACATTTGAGGACCCTCGAGGACCCTCAGGGTCATTCGGGGACACTCAAGGACACTCGAGGACCCTCGGGGACACTCGGGGACACTCGGGAACACTCGGGGACACTCGGGGTCACTCGGGGGACACTTGGGGACACTCGGTGATATTTGGGGGTCACTTGGGGACCCTTGGGGACGTTTGGGGACCTTCAGGGACCCTTGGGGACACTCAGAGACACTGGGGGACATTGGGGGACACTCGGGGACACTGGGGGACGCTCGGGGACACTCAGAGGCCCTTGGGGACACTGGGGGACATTTGGGGACATTCAGGGACACTGGGGGACCCTTGGGGACACTTGGGGACATTTGGGGACCCTTGGGGACACTCGGAGACACTCAGGGGACATTTGAGGACCCTCGAGGACCCTCAGGGTCATTCGGGGACACTCGGGGACACTCGGGGACACTTGGGAACACTCGGGGACACTCGGGGTCACTCGGGGGACACTCGGGGACACTCGGGGACATTGGGGAACACTCGGGAACACTCGGGGACACCCGGGGACATTCGGGGACACCCGGGGACATTCGGAGACCCTTGGGGACCCTCGGGGACAGTCAGAGACATTCGGGGACCCTTGGGGACACTCGGAGACACTCGGGGTCACTCGGGAACACTCGGGAACACTCGGGGACACTCGGGAACACTCGGGGTCCCTCGGGGTCACTCGGGGACACTCGGGAACAGTCAGAGACACTCGGGGTCACTCGGCAACACTCGGGGACACTCGGGGACATTGGGGGACACTCGGGGACACTCGGGAACACTCGGGGTGACTCGGGGACACTCGGAGACGCTCGGGGACATTGGGGGACACTCG
Source organism: Coloeus monedula (assembly GCF_965178545.1). NCBI lineage: Eukaryota > Metazoa > Chordata > Aves > Passeriformes > Corvidae > Coloeus > Coloeus monedula. The sequence continues at coordinate 19,335,751 of NC_138794.1, read as the reverse complement.
GGAACACTCGGGGACACTCGGGGTTTCTCAGAGACATTCGGGGTCACTCGGGGTCACTCGGGGGACACTCGGGGACACTCGGGAACATTCGGGGGCACTCGGGAACACTCGGGGTCACTCACTCGTCGCTGGGCGCGGCGGACTCCGTGGATTCGTAGATGTACCAGTCGGATCCCAGGTCCTCATCCAGGAAAATTCCCGGATCCAAGGGGAAATCCCGAATCCCGGCGGAGCCGTTGGACGCCATGGCCGCCCCCCCCCCCCCCCTCCTCCTCCTCCTCCTCCTCCTCCTCTTCCTCCTCTTCCTCCTCCTTCGCTCCCTGGAAAAGTGGGAGAGACTCGTGGGATCTGGGAAAAGCGGGATGGAGGCGCCGATCCCGCAGGTTTGGATCCCAAAATCCCAAGCGGGACTCGCGCTTTTATGGGAGCCGGAGGAGGGACGAGGCCGAGCCCCCCCACCCCCCCACCCCGCCCTTCCCAATCCCGAGGGATGATCCCGCTGATCCCGGCCGCTCCCAGCCTTTGTTTGGGTTTTCCAGGAGCTCTTAGGGCTGGAAAAGCAGCGCAAAGGTCAGGGATTGCCCCATCCCAAGGATCTGGGGACGGGCTGGAGCCGCGCTGTCCCCAAAGCGCCACCAGCGCCCGTCCCCGCGCGGATCCAAGGGAAGGACGATTTGTCCCGGCGCTCCCGATGCCGAGAATCCCGGGATGAGTTTGGAAGCGGGATAACCCCCACCCCAAAAAAACCCTCAACCTGTCCCCAAATGCCACCAGCGGGGCTTGGGGGCACCCCGGGAATGGCTCGGGGACACCCCGGAAGCAGCCCCAGGGACACCCCGGACTTGGGGACACCCCGGGACTTGGGGACATCCCGGGAAAACCTCGGGGACACCCCGGGAACAGCCCCAGGGACACCCCGGACTTGGGGACACCCCGGGAACGGCTCGGGGACACCCCCGGGGTCACCCGGACAGGGACAGGAGCAAGGAGCGGGACGCGATTAATTCCCGATTTTTCAGGTACAGGGAAGGGTTAATTCCCGTTTTTTTCAGGCACAAGGAAAGGTAAATTCCCGGTTTCTTCAGGCACAGGGAAGGGTTAATTCCGGGTTTTTCAGGAAGAAGGAAGGGCTAATTCCCGATGAGTTTTCAGGCACAGGGAAAGGTAAATTCCCGGTTTCCTCAGGCTCAGGGAAGGGTTAATTCCCGGTTTTTTCAGGCACAAGGAAAGGTAAATTCCCGGTTTCCTCAGGCTCAGGGAAGGGTTAATTCCCGATTTTTCAGGTACAGGGAAGGGTTAATTCCCGGTTTTTTCAGGCACAAGGAAAGGTAAATTCTCGGTTTCTTCAGGCTCAGGGAAGGGTTAATTCCCGGTTTTTTCAGGCACAAGGAAAGGTAAATTCTCGGTTTCTTCAGGCTCGGGGAAGGGTTAATTCCCGGTTTTTTCAGGCACAAGGAAAGGTAAATTCCCGGTTTCTTCAGGCTCAGGGAAGGGTTAATTCCCTTTTTTTTCAGGCACAAGGAAAGGTAAATTCCCGGTTTTTTGAGGCCAAATTCCCAGCGGGATCAGCAGCTGCCCCCACCCAGCCCCGCTCCCAGCGCACATCCCGGTTTTTCCCTGGAATCCGATCCCTTTGCTCCTCTCCGTGACCTCTCCCCACACAAGGCCGGCCTTTGATGGGCTCCCAGAGCTCCTTCCCATCCCTCGTTCCCGCTCTCCCGGGAATCCCAGCGCTCGGAATCCAACCGGGAAGGGGAGAGAGGGGGATCCAGGAGGGAATTCCCAGCTCCCAGTCCGGCCTAAAGGTCGGCCTAAAGTCCGGCTTGTAGGAAAAGCGACCAAGATCCCATTCCATGATTGTGCAGGGATTATCCAGGCCGGGGCAGGGGGATAATCCAGATCTCCCTAAATTCCATTCCCATTCCCGATCCCGGCAAATCCAGGCGCTTCCCAAAATGTGGATTTAGGACCCGACCCCCCCTCCGGCACCACCCGAACTCAGCGATCCGGCCCCAAAAAGGATCCCACCTGATCCAACCCCAAATTCCCCCCGGAGCCCCCATTCCCAAAACCCCGGGAGATCCATGGAGTTTCTCCAGCTCTTCCCGACCCCATTCCCGATTCTCACCCCATCCCACCCCAAATTCCCTGCGGAGCCCCCATTCCCAAAACCCCAGGAGATCTGGGAAGCTGCTCCCACTCTTCCCGACCCCATTCCCAGTTCCCACCTGATCCAATCCCGAATTCCTCTTGGAGCCCCCATTCCCAAAACCCCAAGAGATCCATGGAGCTGCTCCAGCTCCTCCCGATCCCATTCCCAGTGCCCCCATTCCCAAAACCCCAGGAGATCTGGGAAGCTGTTCCCACTCTTCCTGATCCCATTCCCGGTTCTCACCTGATCCAATCCCAAATTCCCCCCGGAGTCCCCATTCCCAAACTCCTGGAGATCCATGGAGCTGCTCCCGCTCTTCCCGACCCCATTCCCGGTTCCCACCTGATCCAATCCCGAATTCCTCTTGGAGCCCCCATTCCCAAAACCCCAAGAGATCCATGGAGCTGCTCCAGCTCCTCCCGATCCCATTCCCAGTGCCCCCATTCCCAAAACCCCAGGAGATCTGGGAAGCTGTTCCCACTCTTCCTGATCCCATTCCCGGTTCTCACCTGATCCAATCCCAAATTCCCTGTGGAGTCCCCATTCCCAAACTCCTGGAGATCCATGGAGCTGCTCCCGCTCTTCCCGACCCCATTCCCAGTTCTCACCTGATCCAACCCCAAATTCCCCTCGGAGCCCCCATTCCCAAAACCCCAGGAGATCTGGGAAGCTGTTCCCACTTTTCCCATTCCCCGTTCCCACCTGATCCCAAATTCCCCCCTGCACCCCCATTCCCAGCGCTCCCAAAGCCTGATCCCGGGGTGCCGCATCCCCCAAGGACAGGGAACCCGGGGATTAAACTCCTCCCGGAGGGGGAGGGGGCAGAATTTGGGGATTTTTGGGAATTTTTGGAGATTTCTGGGATTCCCCTCACCCCCAGGGCAGGATCGGATTCCAGCAGGAGCCGCATTCCCAACCTGGAGCGCTCCCGGCCCAGGCGGGAGGAGGAGGAGGAGGAACAACAACAACACCACCGGGAAAGGGGTGGGAAAAGAGGGAAAGATCCCAAATTCAAGTTACCTCCTTCCTTCTTCCCGCTTTTCCTGCTTCCAGCCGCTCTTCCCCTCCCTGGAGCGCGCCCGCAGCTGAGCGGGGCTTTGCTAAGCTCGGTCTAAAGTCCGGAGCTTGCGGAGGCTCCGGCGGCTCCGGCGGCTCCGGGAACTTTATCCCGGCCTGGCCGCGAGGGAGCCTTGGGAATTAAAGCCGGGGGATTTGGGGATTTGGGAATTAAGCGCGAGCCGCCAACCCCGTGCGGGGTTTGGGGGGGGCGGGAGTGGGGGAGGAGGCGGCTCTGAGCTTTTCCTGGGAATTTGGGAGCTCCTGGGATGGAGGGGGAAGGGCAGGGATTGGGATGGGAACATCCCCAATTCCTGCCGGGATGAGCTCAGGGAAAACCGAGCCCCATCCTGTCCCCAAATCCCCGAATCCCGAGGTTTTCTTGGGAATTTGGGAACAAACATCCCTGGGATGGACGAGGGAAGCTCAGGGAGAGCTGAGCCTGATCCTTCCCACAGATCCCGAGGTTTTCTTGGGAATTTGGGAACAAACATCCCTGGGATCGACGAGGGAAGCTCAGGGAGAGCTGAGCCTGATCCTTCCCACAGATCCCGAGGTTTTAGTGGGATTTCTTGGGAATTTGGGAACAAACACCCCTGGGATGGACTGGGAGCGCAGGGATTGGGATGGGAACATCCCCAATTCCTGCCGGGATGAGCTCAGGGATGTCCAAGCCCGATCCTGTCCCCAAATCCCCGAATCCCGAGGTTTTCCTGGGAATTTGGGAACAAACATCCCTGGGATCGACGAGGGAAGCTCAGGGAAAGCCGAGCCCGATCCTTCCCACCGATCCCGAGGTTTTAGTGGGATTTCTTGGGAATTTGGGAACAAACATCCCTGGGATGGACCAGGGAAGCTCAGGGAGAGCCGAGCCCGATCATTCCCACAGATCCCGAGGTTTTCTTGGAGTTTTCCCTCTCGCAGCACAAGAATTTGGGAATAAACACCCCTGGGAACACCAAAACCCGGGATGAGGCACAAGGGATCCCACACGCTCCCAGAACAGCGGGGAAAGGGATGGAAAAGGGTTTGGGATGCAAAAAAGGGCGGGAGCAGCTCCAACCGCATCCCGTCTCCATCCCGCCGGACACGCAAATCCAGGGAAAGCCTGGAAAAACCTCGGGAAGCGGGGACAAATCCGCACGTGACGGCGAGCGAAGCCCAGGAAAACTCATCCGGCTGGAAAATTCCGCTTAATTTTTAGCCCGGCCCTCGTGACCTCCGGGATTGTTGGGATTGTTTCGCTTTTCCCGCTTCCCTGGGATGGTTTTTTTAAAGGGAAAACGCCGCTGGAGGATCCCAAAGGATCCCGAAGGAGCTTCCTGGGAATGCTGAGCATGTGGGAATGGCCAGTGGAGAGAGAAAGGCTGGAATTGGGAATCACCGGGGGAGGGGGATTTCCCTAATCCTAAAATATCCCGGGGAAATCCGTCGTGATTCCCGTAGGGATCATCCCAGGGCTGCCCAACCCCCTCCAGGCTTTCCGAACAGCCTGGAAAAAAGCTGGAATTCCAGGAGTTTGGGCGTTTTTCCCCCTGGAAAAGGGTTCTTGGGAAGAGGCAAGCCTTGGATTTGGGGCTGCTGGGACATCCTGGAAAAGCAGGAAAACATTCCCGGTTTATCCAGGCTGCTCCGAGGTTGGGACACTTCCAGGGATTGGGAATTCCTGGGTTTCCTCCCTGTTTTATCCTGGACCGCTGGATCATCGTCGGGATCCAGGGAAATCCAGCGTCCCTCAGGCCACACCGCGCTCCTGGGGGGTCTTTTCCTCGGGAAAAGGGATTTTCCATGGAAAAACGGAGCTGGGAGCCCTCCTTTGGCCAGAACACAGCTCATCCCAATTCCCATGGAATGCTCATCCCGATTTCTGCCTCATCACCATCCTGATTCCCACGGAATCCTCATCCCAACTTCCACAGGATCCTCATCGCAGCTCCCAACCCATCCTCATCCCAATTCCTGCCTCATCCTCATCCCAATTCCCGCCTCATCCCCATTCCCACGGAATCCTCATCCCAATTCCTGCCTCATCCCAATTCCCACCCCATCCTCATCCCAATTCCTGCCCCATCCCAATTCCCGCCTCATCCTCGTCCCAATTCCCATGGAATCCTCACCCCGATTTCCACCTCATCCTGGTTCCCATGGAATCCTCATCCAATTCCCACCTCATCCCAATTCCTGCCTCATCATCATCCCAATTTCCACAGGGTCCTCATCCTGATTCCCATGGAATCTTCATCCCGATTTCCACCTCATCTCAGTTCCTGCCTCATCCCCATCCCAGTTCCCATGGAATCCTCATCCCATTTTCCACAGGATCCTCATTCCGATTTCCCCCTCATCCTGATTCCCATGGAATCCTCATCCCAGTTCCTGCCTCATCCCAATTCCCGCCTCATCCCCATCCCAACTCCCATGGAATCCTCATCCCAATTCCCACCTCATCCCGATTCCTGCCTCATCCTCATCCCAATTCCCATGGAAGCCTCATCCCGATTTCCACCTAATCCTGGTTCCCATGGAATTCTCGTCCCAATTCCCATGGAATCCTCATCCCAATTCCCACCTCACCCTCCTCACGGTAGGATGCAAAATCCAGGGAAATATTTGGGATCAATCCCTCAAATCCTGGGATCCCAAGATGTGGTTTTGTCCCCCCAAAAGAATCCCGGGAAAGAGCAGGATATCCAAGGATTCTTCCGGGGAAGTGCGGGATTTATTTGGGAATTCCATCCAAGGCATTTTGGGGCTGGAATTTTGGGGTTGGGATCTTTTCCAGGGATTTTCTCCAAGGATTTTGGGGCTGGAATTTTTTCCAAGGATTTTGGGGTTGGGATTTTAGGGCTGGAATTTGGGGGTTGGGATTTTGGGGCTGGAATTTTGGGGTTGGAATTTTGAGGTTGGGATTTTTTCCAGGGATTTTGGGGTTGGGATTTTGGCTGGAGTTTTGGGGCTGGGATTTTTCCAGGGATTTTTTCCAGGGATTTCTCCAGGGATTTTGGGGTTGGGATTTTGGGGCTGGAATTTTGTGGCTGGAATTTTGGGGCTGGGATTTTGGGGCTGGGATTTTGGGGCTGGGGTTTTTTCCAAGGATTCCCTCCAAGGATTTTTTCCCAGGAATTTTGGGGCTGGGATTTTTTTCCAGAGATTTTGGGGCTGGAATTTTGGGGCTGGAATTCCAGCTCCATGCCTTTGCAGGTGCCTGAGCTGATCCCATCCTTGGGAATACAACAAAAATCCCGAAACCCCTTTTCCCGCCCCGGGGCCTCCGGCACTGTCTCATCCCAACCCTTTCCCCCCCCCCCTCTCCCGGGATAATCCTGTTGTTTCAGCCTTGGAATGTGGGGGTTTTTGTGGAATGTGGAGCTGTCTGGGACAGGAGCCACCTGCCAGCCAGGCCCGGCTCACGTTTCATCCCAAAAAAACTGTGGGAATGGGCCCTTCCTGGGAACGGCATCTGGATCGGGATCCCGATCCCGGCGTGTTCGGCCCCAAAAAATCCACTCTGGGATAAACCCCGGGATGCTCGGCGGGCTGGGAGCTCGGGGGATATTCCATGGGGATTTTCCAGTCGGGAATGCTGCGCTGTGGGAAGAGCAGCCGGGAAAACAGCGCTGGAACCCAAAAGTGATCCCGGAAGGCTCCGGAATTTCACTGGAACCACTTCCAGAGCCCCAATCTCCCTTTTCCAGCCCATCCCGGCCTCCTGGGACACCCCGATCATGCTGGGATCCCAATGGATCCCATCCGAGATCCCAAACTGGGAAGAGCGGGATTAGGGCTGGAAAGTCATGGAAGCAACGCTCGAGGCTTTTATCCCAACACTGGAATTCCCTGGAGGCTCCAGAATTCCCTGGGAATTCCAGCATTCCCTGCAGGCTCCAGAATTCCCTGGAAGCTCCAGAATTCCCTGGGAATTCCAGCATTGCCTGGAGGCTCCAGAATTCCCTGGAAATTCCAGCATTCCCTACAGGCTCCAAAATTCCCTGGAAGCTCCAGAATTCCCTGGGAATTCCAGCATTCCCTGCAGGCTCCAGCATTCCCTGGAAGCTCCAGAATTCCCTGGGAATTCCAGCATTCCCTGCAGGCTCCAGAATTCCCTGGAGGCTCCAGAATTCCCTGGGAATTCCAGCATTGCCTGGAGGCTCCAAAATTCGCTGGAAGCTCCAGAATTCCCTGCAGGCTCTGGCATTCCCTTTGAAGTGGAATTCCCAGGAAAAAGAGCCCTTCCCACTCGGTGTCACCCAGAACATTCCCGGAGATTTCCTGGAATGCAGCCCTGCCGTTACCCAGATTCTGGGAAAACAAACCTGAAAATTCCCAGTGGCTCCCAGCAAGGATTTTCCAGGCATTTTCCCAGTGGGAATCACGGCTGCCTGGGCTCGGGAAGCTGTCCCAGAATCCCGGGAAAAGCTCCCAAATCCCCACGGATGCCGAGCTCCACATCCCAGGGCTCCTGCGGCGTTCCCGGCTGCTGGGCCAAGGAGAAAATCCTGGAATTCCAAATTCCAAGTGAAGAGCGCCCGGTTCAACCACCGGGATCAGGGAAATCCTGGGAAGAGCCGCAGCTTCCAGAGGTGGAAATTCCCGTTCATCCTGCCCAGGGGTACGGCCGGGATTCCTTGGGATGGGATGGGATGGGATCCATGGGATGGAATCCATGGGATGGGATCCATGGGATAGGATGGGATGGGATGGGATGGAATGGGATGGGATGGGATGGGATCCATGGAATTCATGGGATGGGATGGGATCCATGGAATTCATGGGATGGGATGAGATGGGATGGGACAGGATGGAATCCATGGGATGGGACAGGATGGAATCCATAGGATGGGATCCAGGGGATGGGATGGGATCCATGGGATTGGATGGGATCCATGGAGTCCATGGGATGGGATGGGATGGGATGGGATGGGATCATGGGATGGAATGGGATCTATGGGATGGGATCCAGGGGATGGGATGGGATCCAGGGGATGGGATGGGATGGGATGGGATGGAATGGGATGGAATGGGATCGATGGGATTGGATGGGATCCATGGAATCCAGGGGATGGGATGGGATGGGATGGGATGGGATGGGATGGGATGGGATCCATGGAATGGGATCCATGGGATGGGATCCATGGGATGGGATGGGATCCATGGGATGGGATCCATGGGATGGGATCCATGGGATGGGATGGGATCCATGGGATGGGATGGGATCCATGGGATGGGATCCAGGGGATGGGACCCCAAAGCCGGGTCCTCGATCCCGTTCTCTTCCCACAGGGTCTGTGGGATGATGCCGGGATCGGCTCCTCTCCAGATGGATCCCAGGAGATTCCTTCCAACGCCCCGCCCGGCTCCTCTTCCCGAATTCCTGCTGGGCCGAGCCGGAGCAGCTTCCGGCTCCCCTCTCCGGATCTGTCCCCATCTCCAGTGAGCTCAGCTGGGCCAAACCCATCCCAAATGAGCAGAAATCCCAGGATTTGTGGGATGCAGAGGAATGTGGGATCCTCCATCCCATCCCAGCTCATCCCAATCCCATGGATGGATCAGGGATGGGTCAGGGATGGGTCAGGGATGGATCAGGGATGGGTCAGGGATGGGTCAGGGATGGATCAGGGATGGGTCAGGGATGGATCAGGGATGGATCAGGGATGGATCAGGGATGGATCAGGGATGGATCAGGGATGGGTCAGGGATGGGTCGGGGATGGATCAGGGATGGATCAGGGATGGGTCAGGGATGGATCAGGGATGGATCAGGGATGGGTCAGGGATGGGTCAGGGATGGATCAGGGATGGGTCAGGGATGGATCAGGGATGGATCAGGGATGGGTCAGGGATGGGTCGGGGATGGATCAGGGATGGATCAGGGATGGATCAGGGATGGGTCAGGGATGGGTCAGGGATGGATCAGGGATGGGTCAGGGATGGGTCAGGGATGGATCAGGGATGGGTCAGGGATGGATCTGGGATGGGTCAGGGATGGATCAGGGATGGATCAGGGATGGATTGGATGGATCAGGGATGTATTGGATGGATCAGGGATGGATCAGGGATGGGTCAGGGATGGATTGGATGGACCAGGGATGGATCAGGGATGGATCAGGGATGGATTGGATGGATCAGGGATGGATCAGGGATGGCTCTGGAATGTTCTGGATGGCCCCAGGATGTCCCAGGGATGTCCCTAAGGCTGGAATTTTGTCCCTCATTCCCGGGGCCCGGCTCTGCGGTGGCTTTGGGATCAGATTTGGATTCCCATCCCTTTTCCCACAGGATTCCCCGCAGGATTCCCTGCCTTCCGCAGCATCCCTTCCTGCCTCCGCTCTTTCCCTCATTCCAGCGCCCTTGGAATGTGGATTTTCCGGGAATTCTGGGGCGTCGGAGCCGCTCCCTTCTCCTCGTTCCTCAGGCCTGACCCTTCCCAGCTGCGCATTCCCAGCTGGATGCGCCATTCCCGCCCGGATCCGTCGGGAATTGACCATCCAGCCTCTCATTAGCGAGGCCTGATGGAGTTTGAACGAATCCGAGGCCGTTCCCAGCGGGAATTCCGTCAGTCTCCCCCTCTTCCCGGGATCTGCCAGGACCCGCTTCCATTAAGGATGAAAAGCCTCGGATTTTGGGAAGATTCAGCCGGAGCTGGAAAGGATTTGAGCCTCCAAAAATTGGGATGCGGCATCCGGAGCGGGATGGGGCTGGAGCAGAGCGGGGGGTCCCGGGCTGAGGGTGGAGAGGCCAAAGCTATCCCGGAATCCAGGCGGGATTTGGGGCCTCCAGAATCTGGGAATCTATCCCTGAATTCCCAGGATTTAGGGGATCCAGAATTTGGGAATCTCTCCCTAAATCCAGGCAGGATTTGGCTGATCCAGAATTTGGGAATCTCTCCTTGAATTCCCAGGATTTGGGGGATCCAGAATTTGGGAATCTCTCCCTGAATTCCCAGGGTTTGGCTCATCCAAAATTTGGGAATCTCTCCCTGAATCCAGGCAGGATTTGGCTGATCCAGAATTCGGGGGGTTTCTCCCTAAATTCCCAGGATTTGCCTGATTTGGGGGATTCTCTATCTAAATCCAGGCAGGATTTGGCTGCTCCAGAATTTGGGAATCTCTCCCTGAATTCTCAGGATTTTCTGATCAATACTTTGGGAATCTCTCCCAGAATCCAGGTGGGATTTGGGGGATCCAGAATTCGGGACTCTCTCCCTGAATCCAGGGATGGCTGATCGAGAATTTGGGAATCTCTCCCTAAAACCAGGTGGGATTTGGCTGATGCAGAATTTGGGAATCTCTCCCCGAATTCCCAGGATTTGTCTGATCCAGAATTTAGGAATCTCTCCCTGAATTCCCAGGATTTGGGGGATCCAGAATTTGGGAATCTCTCCCTGAATTCCCAGGCAGGACTCGGCTGATCCATCATTTGTGGCCTCAGGAATGCCAGGGACACGTTTGCAGGGATCAGAGGCTCCATCCCATTCCCGCAGCGCCGCTATCCTGGGAAATCAGCATTCCAGGTGCCACATCCATCAGTCCCGCCTTCCCAAAGCCACGGCGGCGCATCCCGGTGGGAATCCCGCTGCGGCGCCGGATGCCGGGATTGATGGATGGGGCCCAGCTCTCCGGGAAAGGCCACGGCACCGGGATAACGATTTTTCCCCTCATTTCCTTGCAACCTGTGGATAATGAATTCCCAGGCACGGATCCGTAGTTATCCCGGGAGCCGGACAATTACCATGGATCATGGATCGTCTCTCGGCCGCCGGGATGGAGCTGCCAGTCCCAGGGAGGGAAAAAAAACAGGGAAAAATGCTCCGCAGAATCCTCGGGAATTTCCCAGATGGGAGAATTTGGGATGAAGGGGCCTTTAAAGGCCTTGAAATCCCTTAAAATCAGCCCATCCCTCCGGAAGCCGTTCCCGTTTCGCTTCCGGGCTGGAGCCAGGAGGGAAAAGGAACTGGAATTTTGGGATCTGGGCAGCTGGGCTTGGTCGCAATCCCACAGGAAATGGGGCTGCTCCCAGCGTGGAGATTCCAGGGGTCTGAAAAATGGGATCAGACCCATTCCCGGATCTGCTTCCACTGATTTATCCCTCTGGATTCTCCATGGGAATATTCCGGCTCCTGGAGCTTCCACAGGTCTGGAAAATGGGATCAAACCCTCTCCTGGATCTGTTGATGTTGAGGTTTTTCCCTTTGGATTCTTCATGGGAATATTCTGGCTCCTGGAGATTCCAGGGGTCTGGAAAATGGGATCAAACCCTCTCCTGGATCCGTTGATGTTGTGGTTTATCCCACTGGATTTTCCATGGGAATATTTTGGCTCCTGGAGCTTCCACAGGTCTGGAAAATGGGATCAAACCCACTCCTGGATCCACTAAGGGTGTGGTTTATCCCACTGGATTCTCCATGGAACTCCAGGAATTTCAGGAGCTTCCAGGGGTCTGGAAAATGGGATCAAACCCTCTCCTGGATCCATTGATGTTATCGTTCATCCCTCTGGATTCTCCATGGCACTCCTGGGATTTCAGGAGCTTCCACAGGTCTGGAAAATGGGATCAAACCCACTCCTGGATCCATTGATGTTGTGGTTTATCTCACTGGATTCTCCATGGCACTCCTGGGATTTCAGGAGCTTCCAGGGGTCAGAAAAATGGGATCAAACCCACTCCCGGATCTGCTCTCACTGATTTATCCCTCTGGATTCTCCATGGGAATATTCCGGCTCTTGGAGCTTCCACAGGTCTGGAAAATGGGATCAAACCCACTCCTGGATCCACTAAGGGTGTGGTTTATCCCACTGGATTCTCCATGGAACTCTTGGGATTTCAGGAGCTTCCAGGGGTCTGGAAAACAGGATCAAACCCTCTCCTGGATCCATTGATGTTGTGGTTCATCCCTTTGGATTCTCCATGGGAATATTCTGGCTCCTGGAGCTTCCAGGGCTCTGGAAAATGGGATCAAACCCTCTCCTGGATCCATTGATGTTATCGTTCATCCCTCTGGATTCTCCATGGCACTCCTGGGATTTCAGGAGCTTCCACAGGTCTGGAAAATGGGATCAAACCCACTCCTGGATCCATTGATGTTGTGGTTTATCTCACTGGATTCTCCATGGCACTCCTGGGATTTCAGGAGCTTCCAGGGGTCTGGAAAACGGGATCAAACCCTCTCCCGGATCTGCTTTCACTGATTTATCCCTCTGGATTCTCCATGGGAATATTTTGGCTCCTGGAGCTTCCACAGGTCTGGAAAATGGGATCAAACCCACTCCTGGATCCACTAAGGGTGTGGTTTATCCCACTGGATTCTCCATGGAACTCCAGGAATTTCAGGAGCTTCCAGGGGTCTGGAAAACAGGATCAAACCCTCTCCTGGATCCATCAATGTTGTGGTTCATCCCTTTGGATTCTCCATGGAACTCCTGGGATTTCAGGACCTTCCAGGGGTCAGAAAAATGGGATCAAGCCCACTCCCGGATCTGCTCTCACTGATTTATCCCACTGGAATATTCCAGCTCCTGGAGCTTCCAGGGGGTCGGAAAAATGGGATCAAACCCACTCCTGGATCCATTGATGTTGTGGCTTATCCCTTTGGATTCTCCATGGGAATATTCCGGCTCCTGGAGCTTCCAGGGGTCTGAAAAACGGGACCTTCATGGAACAAAAATCCCAGGAATGAGGCAAAAAAAATTCCCTGGGAGCCAAGACCCCCTTGGATTTTTGACGGGGATATGGAAAGAAAATCCAAGGATTCCTCAGGCACGGAGGGAATTGGAGGCACAAAGTCCAGGAAGAAGGATCTGGGATGATTTTCCGGGAAGAGGGGTCTGGGATGATTTTCCATGGGATTCAGGCTGGGATTTCCCTTTGAGAGGCTCCTTCGGGCTGAAATCCCGCATTTCTGGAGCGCTCAGGGATGAGGGGTGAGGGTTTTTCTCCAGGATAACGATTCCCTGGAGCTGATTCCCGTCTCTCCAGGGGATACTGGGGGATAAAAGCAGGATAAGATCCCTGCTCCAGCCGCTCTCCCTTGGAAACAGGGAGAGGATTTGGGAGCGCCTGGAATTCCAGCGAGGCTGGATCCCAAATTTTGGTGCCTGGCCGGGATCAATGATCCCATTCCCAGAGGAATTTGTAGGATTTGGAGGAGCTCAGCCCAGCCCTGATGGGTTCATCACCATGGGAATTCCCGGAGGAATCGCAGGGAAAGGGATTTGGGATGTTTTGATTCCCAGGTGATGATTTTGGGGGGCGGAAAAGGCGCCATCCCGGTGGTACCGTGAGGGAATCTCATCCCTGAGCACAAAATCGGGATGGATCCTGGTGGGATCCATCCCAAATTCCCACATGTGGACCTGGGCTAGGAATGGACCGGCGCGGAGCAGAAATTCCCATTTTTGGGGGATTTTTTTTCAAGCTAAAATGGAGGGAAAAAAGAAACATCTTTAGATGGAGGAGCTGGAAAATCTCCGGAGGTTTTCGCTGCTCCTGGAAAAGCGCAAACTCCCGGCTCTAATTCCTGCAATTCCCGTCGGCGCCGCCCCTGGAATTGTCACAGACGAGCCGAGAAAATGGGGATAAGATGGGAAAATTGCTGCTTCGGAGCGAGGCGAGGGGGAGGGAGCGGGATAATTACGGAAGGAGGAGAATTCCAGGCGGGGCCCGTTCCGTAATCGCACGGGAGGGTTGGGATTTGGCCACGGAAATGGGAAGGAAAATGAAGTTGGGGATTTTGGCCTGGAGAGGATTCGCAGGAGGCAGCTCCGGGGAAATCTGAGGAGATGGGATGGGATGGAATGGGATGGGATGGGATGGGATGGGATGGGATGGGATGGGATGGGATGGGATGGGATGGGATGGGGTGGGATGGGAAGGAAGAACGTCCTTCGAAAAGAGCGCCGTGATCCCTAACGAGCTCCCGTGGGCTCCGCTCCGGGGGAAAAATTCCATCCAAAACTGAAATAATGATGGTGGTGATGATGATAAGGAATGGAATCCACGGAATTCGGCCCTGATCCAAGGAAAAAAAAATCCCTGCGGCTGGCTGGGAAACGGGAGCGGAGCTGGCGGGATGAATCCATGAATAAAACAGCGTTTGCTTGGCTTTTGTTTTCCCGGGAATCTCCTGAAGGGCTTTCGAGGGTTTTTCCTTGGAAAGGGAGGTGTTGGGAAATTCCCTTTGGGAATAAAACCGGCATTGCCGCAGGAGCCGGAGGTTTCCAGCCCTGTGGATGTTTGTTTTGTTGGCATCCCGGAGTTTTCCCGGGGATGGGAACGCGCTTGTGGGGTCCTGGGAATGGGAACCGCTCTTTTTTTGGGAAGCTCAGGGCCAGTCCCGGGTGTTTCCCAAGGATTTCAGGGATTTTCCGGCAGATCCTCGCTGGAGGTGCCATCCCAGTGTTCTCCTCCCATCCCGTGCACAGCAGCTCCGAGGAATCCAGGATGGGATAAAGCATCCGTGGAAAAGGGCTGAAGCCACGGAAAACCTTCCTTGTGCACATGGGGAGGCCCTGGGATGGAATTCCCAGAAAACCCATGGCTAGCCCCATCCCTGGAATCACCTGGAGCACCCCGGGATAGCGGGAGGTGTCCCTGGATTGGGATGGGATGATCCAAAGCGTTCCAGGAGGATTTAGGGGTGATCCCACGGGTCACATCATCCAAATCCCTTTTCCTTGGAAGGAATCCCGGCGTTCCCATCCCCTCCAGAAGGGCCGGGATCGCCCCTGGAATCAATCCTGTTTCAATCTCCGCTTTCTCCAGGATGGAGCCGGGGCCGGAGGCTGCGTTTTTCCCAGCCGGATGACTTTTCCCGGTTTTCCGCCTCTGGAGCCAGGCTGGGGTCTGTGCCTGGCGTTAACGAGATTTCCCGGCCTCCAATCTGATTAACGGAGAGAGGGGCGGGAGACGGGATCGGGAATGGGGCAGATCCGTAGGGATGGGAGTAGATCTATAGGGATGGAGCAGATCCATAGGGATGGGGCAGATCCATAGGGATGGGATGGGGCAGATCCATAGGGATGGGGCAGATCCATAGGGAATGGGGATAGGGCAGATCCATAGGGATGGGATGGGGCAGATCCATAGGGATGGGGCAGATCCATAGGGAATGGGGATAGGGCAGATCCATAGGGATGGGATGGGAACAGATCCATAGGGATGGGATGGGGCAGATCCATAGGGATGGGGATGGGGCAGATCCATACCCAGACACCCTTGGCATCCTGAGGCCACGGGGCTTCTCCCAGCCCGGAAATCCATGGATTCGGGATGCTGGGAGCAGCTGCTCCGGGCGTATGGTCCCTTCAAAAGGCCCTGAAAAATCCTTTCCCACCCCATTTTGGGGCCGGATGGAGCCCAAATCCCTCCCCCATCCCGGTTTCCGGATGTCCTGACTGTTCTTTGGGATGTCCTGGCCATGCTCCAGGGTGTCCTGGACAAACCCTGGGATGTCCTGGCCATGATTTGGGATTCCTGGACCAACCCTGGGGTGTCCTGGCCATGTTCCTGCTGCTCTGGCCATGATTTGGGATATCCTGGACCATGTTCCGGATGTCCTGGCCATGCTCCAGGGTGTCCTGGACCAACCCTGGGATGTCCTGGCCATGATTTGGGATTCCTGAACCATGTTCCGGATGCCCTGGCCATGTTCCCGATGCTCCAGCCATGCTTTGGGATTCCTTGGCTGTGCTTTGGGATATCCTGGACCGTGTTCCAGATGCTCTGGCCATGCTCCAGGATGTCCTGGACCAACCCTGGGATGTCCTGACCGTTCCTTGGGATATCCTGGACCAGGTTCCAGATGCTCTGGTTATGATTTAGGATGTCCTGGCCATGATTTGGGATATCCTGGACCGTGTTCCGGATGTCCTGACCATTCTTTGGGATGTCCTGGCCACACTTTGGGATGTCCTGGACTAAACCTGGGATGTCCTGGCCATGATTTGGGATATCCTGACCATTCCTTAGGATGTCCTGGCTGTGCTTTGGGATATCCTGGACCAACCCTGGGATGTCCTGGCTGCGCTTTGGGATATCCTGGACCAACCCTGGGATGTCCTGGCTGTGATTTGGGATATCCTGGACCAACCCTGGGATGTCCTGGCTGTGATTTGGGATGTCCTGACCATTCCTTGAGATGTCCTGGCTGTGATTTGGGATATCCTGAACCAACCCTGGGATGCTCCAACCCTTCCCCCTCCCCATCCCTGCCCCTGCCCATGCATCCCGATCCCGCCGCCTGTTTATATCCGACCCTTTATTCCCGTTTAGCGCCATAAGGAGGTTTGAAAGGAGCCTGGGGAGCCATCAGGCAGGAAAACGCTTCCCGGCCCAGTCCATCTTCCTCACGGAGCCCTCGATTATTTTATGGAGTCTCGGGAGTAGGATAAAGCTGCCACATTCCCAACAGCCGCTCATAAATCCCCGGCAGCGGGGAGGGGCTGTGAGCTGCTGGTGATGCCGGATCCGGGATATCCTGGACCACCCCTAGGATGCCTTGGATCATGTTTTGGGATGCCCTGGGTGTGCTTTGGGGATTCCTGGACCCCCAAAATCTCCCGGAGAAAGAAATCTCCTGGATTTATCCGGAGCTGGGGGTTCCCTACAAAGATTCCCGAGGTGGGGACAGGGGATTGGCGGCTTCTCCCGGAGCATCCCGAGGCGCTCTGGGAAAGCTGGAATTGGAACGGGATGGGGGCGGGGGTAACGCTGAACCCCAAAATTCCAGGAGAACCCCGGGAGCGGCGGGGAAAACCCAAGGAGGAGCGGGCAGAGCCTGGCTGCCATTCCAAGCCGTGCCAGGCCGCCCTTCCCGATCCAAGGGCGGCATTCCCGAGGCTCCCGGCAGCTCCCAGCCGGCAGCGCTTCGATCGCGGCGCTTCGCTGGGGACCGGGAAGTGTTGATGGAAAAGCAAATTAAGGCTCGAGGCGCCCTTAATCAAGCGGGCGCTGTGAATAATTAATAACCCTCGTTAACGAGGCGCTCGGGGCGGCTCGGGGGTTAAGGCTCGGCCTGGAACGGGGGGGGTGGGAAGCGCTCGGGATGCTCCGCAGGATTTGGGAATGCCCCAAATCTTCCCAATGCGGGGAATGTCTCCTCTCTGCCCTGGCCACAGGTTGCAAATTCCAGCTTCTCCCCGGAAAAACCATCCCGGCCTCTGCCTGGAGCTTCCCGTCCTTCCAGGAGGGAATTCCGCGTCTCCTCCCGGCTTTTGGAGGACGGGGGGCGGTTTGGAGATGTTTTGTTCTCCCGCTGAGCGCTGGTGAATTTATCCGCCTCCGGTAATTATCCCGCTGTCAGCATGGCTGGGTTTTTAGGGAAGATGGAAAGAGCCGCGGCGGGGGTGGAGATGCGGGCTGGAAAAACCTGCTTTTTCCACCTGGAATGTGAAAGGAAAAAACAGGGGAAAATCCGCTTTTTCCACCTGGAATGTGAAAAAAAAAAAGAGGGAAAAAATTGCTTTTTCCACTTGGAATGTGAAAAAAAGAGGGGAAAACCTGCTTTTTCCACCTGGAATGTGAAAAAAAGAGGGAAAAAACTGCTTTTTCCACCTGAAATGTGGAAGAAAATAGGGAAAACCCCGTTTTCCACCTGGAATGTGGAAAACAGGGAAAACCAGGCTTTTTTCCACCTGGAATGTGAAAAAAAATAGGGAAAAAACTGCTTTTTCCACTTGGAATGTGAAAAAAAGAGGGGAAAAAATTGCTTTTTCTACCTGGAATGTGAAAAAAAACAGGGGAAACAGCTTTTTTCCACCTGGAAAGTGGAAGAAAACAGGGAAAAACCGGCTTTTTCCACCTGGAATGTGGAAACCAGGGAAAAACCTGCTTTTTCCACCCGGAATGTGGAAGAAATAGGGAAAACAGCTCTTTTTCCATCTGGAATGTGTAAAAAAAAACAGGGGAAAAAAGCTCTTTTCCACCTGGAATGTGAAAAACAGGGGAAAACCCACTTTTTCCACCTGGAATGTGGAAGAAATAGGGAAAACAGCACTTTTTCCACCTGAAATGTGGAAGAAAATAGGGAAAAACCCGTTTTCCACTTGGAATGTGGAAACCAGGGAAAAACCTGCTTTTTCCACCTGGAATGTGAAAAAAAATAGGGAAAACCCACTTTTTCCACCTGGAATGTGGAAGAAATAGGGAAAACAGCTCTTTTTCCACCTGGAATGTGGAAACCAGGGAAAAAACTGCTTTTTCCGCTTGGAATGTGGAAACCAGGGAAAAACCTGCTTTTCCCACCTGGAATATGGAAGAAATAGGGAAAAAAGGGCGATAAAATGTCCTAGAATTCCATCTGGAGCTGGGAATGAGGGGTGCGCGATTTTTCCAGCAGCCGGCAGCTCCGAGGTGTGGGAACAATGAAAGCCAGGCTGCTTCCCGGCGCTGCCAGCTGGAATTCCTCCAGCTCGGCTTTTAGGGAGCATTTGGCCAGCTGGGATGAGGCTGGGAGCGGTCTGGGATAGCGGGAAGCGTCCCTGCCCTTGGAGGGGCTGGAATGGGGTCGGGTTTGCCATCCCTAAATAACGCCGGCATATTTGGGGGATGGAAGCGCTCCCCAAAATTCCGGGGCTGGAGTTTGGACAGGACAGGATAGAGGCGTCTCCAGGGAGAGCATCCCGGGCCTAATTCCTGCCTGGAATTCCGGCTCCCTGCCCCTACGAAGCCCCTCAGGAATCCCCCGGGGATGGATTGGGATCATCCCGCTCAGTGGGAATCCTCCCCCACTCTGCTCCTGCTCCTTCCGTCACCGCGCCTGTCCCCAACGAGGAGAAAAAACCGGGAAAAGCGCTGATTCCCAGGTTTTTCCTGGCGGTCGGTGGGCAGACACTCCCAGATTTCCATGGCGGGGGTGCCGTTGAGCTTTGGGCTCGTTATCCCAAAGGATGGCAGGTCACGGAAACGGTGCCGGGAGGGACACGGGGGGACACGGGGGGACACTGAAGGACACGGGGGGGACACTGAGGGGCACGGGGGGACACGGATGGACACGGGGGGGACATGGGAGGGACACGGGGGGACACGGGGGGACACGGGGGGGACATGGGAGGGACACGGGAATGGCACTGAGGGACACGGGGGGACACTGGGGGACACTGAGGGACACGGGGGGACACTGGAAGGACACTGAGGGACACGGGAGTGGCACTGAGGGACACGGGGGGACACTGGAAGGGGCACTGAGGGACACGGGGGGACACTGGAAGGACACTGAGGGACACGGGAGTGGCACTGAGGGACACGGGGGGACACTGGAAGGGACACTGAGGGACACGGGAGTGGCACTGAGGGACACGGGGGGACACTGGAAGGACACTGAGGGACACGCGAGTGGGCTGAGGGCAAAGCCACCCCTGCGATGCCGGCAATGACACGGGAGTGACACTGAGTGACACCGAGCGACACGGGAGTGACACTGAGTGGCACCGAGGGACACGGCAGCGACACTGAGTGGCACCGAGGGACCCAGAGGGACACGCGAGCGGGCTGAGGACAAAGCCGCCCCTCCCCGGCGGGCGTCGGGCGGGATCTGCGGGAGCGGCTCTGAGGAGGCCGCGGGGCTCTCGCCGCGCTGGAGCCGCTCCCGCCGCGCCGGGGATGCGCGCAGGGCTCGGATCGCAGCCTCTTAACCCCTCGCGTCCCGGGAAGAGCGAGCTTGGCGGCGGATTGGTGCCCAGACGAGGCGTCTCTCACCCGGCCGGGGTGTGAGGGGAGCGCGGCTGGGGGGCACGGGAGCAGCTGGAGGCTCCTTCGCACGGCAGCTGGTGGGAATTAATGAGCAGGGCCGGGGGGAGCGGCAGCCAGATCCCCCCGGAATGGGCTCGGATCCCAGTGCCAGTCCCTGCGGATGGCGGGGAGGGCTGGGACGGGGGGGACGCGAGGTGGAAAAGGATCCTCCCGTGTCCTCGCGGGGAGCCTGGCACCGCCGTGGCATTGGCACGTCCGCGGCCAGCCGGGGCACGGGGCACGGGCCGCCTGCATCCTCCGGGGGACGGGGCCACCGAGCCGTGGCTTGGTTGCCAAGCCGAGCTCTTGGGGAGCTCTTGGGGACCACCACAGGCACCGACCCCGACTTGTCCCCCTCGGTGCAGGCCGTCACCATTAAAAACCAGGGGACAAACTGGGGACGCGGCGGTGACAGCTCCCCCTCAGGGCCACGGAGACGAGCTCGGGTGACAAGGACACGGCTCGGTGTCCCCGTTCAGGGGGGCTGCAGGGGGACAGGCGGCGTGGGAAGGAAAGCGTCGCTTCCAGGGGTTCTGGACATCCCTCAGATGCCCCATTCCCGCCTGCAGGGGTTCTGGACATCCAGCAGATCCCCCGTTCCCGCTTCCAGGGGTTCGGGACATCCCCCAAATCCCAAAGGGTGACAGGAAAAGGATTTGGGGGCTGCCACCCTCTCCGTGAGCGCTGAGCAGGGGGCAAATGTGTCTGGGATGCGGGGAGGAGGAGGGAAGAAGGGAAGGAAGAAGGGAGGTGAGGGAGGTGAGGGAGGTGAGGGAGGTGAGGGAGGTGAGGGAGGTGAGGGAGGTGAGGGAGGTGAGGGAGGGGAGGGAGGGGAGGGAGGGAGGGAGGGAGGGAGGGAGGGAGGGAGGGAGGGAGGGAGGGAGGAAGGAAGGAAGGAAGGAAGGAAGGAAGGAAGGAAGGAAGGAAGGAAGGAAGGAAGGAAGGAAGGAAGGAAGGAAGGAAGGAAGGAAGGAAGGAAGGAAGGAAGGAAGGAAGGAAGGAAGGAAGGAAGGAAGGAAGGAAGGAAGGAAGGAAGGAAGGAAGGAAGGAAGGAAGGAAGGAAGGAAGGAAGGAAGGAAGGAAGGAAGGAAGGAAGGAAGGAAGGAAGGAAGGAAGGAAGGAAGGAAGGAAGGAAGGAAGGAAGGAAGGAAGGAAGGAAGGAAGGAAGGAAGGAAGGAAGGAAGGAAGGAAGGAAGGAAGGAAGGAAGGAAGGAAGGAAGGAAGGAAGGAAGGAAGGAAGGAAGGAAGGAAGGAAGGAAGGAAGGAAGGAAGGAAGGAAGGAAGGAAGGAAGGAAGGAAGGAAGGAAGGAAGGAAGGAAGGAAGGAAGGAGGGAGGGAAGGAAGGAAGGAAGGAGGGAAGGAAGGAAGGAAGGAAGGAAGGAAGGAAGGAAGGAAGGAAGGAAGGAAGGAGGGAGGGAAGGAAGGAAGGAAGGAAGGAGGGAGGGAAGGAAGGAAGGAGGGAGGGAAGGAAGGAGGGAGGGAAGGAAGGAAGGAGGGAGGGAAGGAAGGAGGGAGGGAGGGAAGGAAGGAGGGAGGGAAGGAAGGAAGCGATGCCAGTGTCGGAAGCCTCCAAGGCCGCCGGAGGAGCCGCGGGCCGGGCGGCGATGAATCAAAGAGGGGCTGATAAATAAAGCAGGAGGGCGCGGGGGCAGCGCGGGGCCGCTCGTGCATTATGCAGGAGCCGGGGGACGCAATTAGCGGGGCCGGGATCTTCTCCCTGGAAAAGCGGCGGGGGCTCCTTTTCCCTGGAAAAGCGGAGGGGGGGATAAAAGCGTGGCCTGCCTGCGGGATGGAGTTTTCCAGGGCATCTCCCCAGCCGGGATTTTCCTTTTTCCAGGGAAAAGAAGCCCAGGGCACGGGGATGTGGGGCACAATGCGCACCCGGCACCGGGAAAAGCTGGGAATGTCTTCCCGAGGAAAGCGAACTGTTGCTCGCCGGGGGTTTTCCATGGAGAAGGGGAAGTGTCCAAGCCCTGCTGGACATTCCAGAGGGATGGATGGATGGATGGATGGATGGATGGATGGATGGATGGATGGAGGGATGGATGGAGGGATGGATGGATGGATGGATGGATGGATGGATGGAGGGATGGATGGAGGGATGGATGGATGGATGGATGGATGGATGGATGGATGGATGGATGGATGGATGGATGGATGGATGGAGGGATGGATGGAGGGATGGATGGATGGATGGATGGATGGATGGATGGATGGATGGAGGGATGGATGGAGGGATGGATGGATGGATGGATGGAGGGATGGATGGAGGGATGGATGGAGGGATGGATGGATGGATGGATGGAGGGATGGATGGAAGGATGGACAGAGGGGTGGATTCCCAGCTGCAATTTTGGCCAGCATCCACCGGCCCTTCCCCTGCCGTGCCAGCCCTGGTGCCAGGGCCGCGCTCCTGGATCCCCACACCTCCATCATTTCCACGAATTCCATAAAACCAATTCCTGCCGGATGATCTCCGGCGATTCCAGCGCCCATATCCCAAACGCCGGCGCGGGATCCCCTCCCTTCCCTCCCTCCCTCCCTGTCTCCTCTCCATCACCGCGTTGCCATGGCAACGGGCGGGTGGGGTTTTTTTTAGGGATGCAGGACACAGGAGCGGCCTTTACGTCTCCATCGTGAGGGAGCCACTCGTCCCTTCCGCACGGACGGCAGCGCCGGTGGCTCTGGGAGAAGCCGGGATTCCATGGAAGCGGCTGCGCTGCCACAGATCCCCTCCTCCCCCACCCCCCTCCCTCCACCGCGACCCCATTCCCGCCTCAGATCCCAAAAGGATGCGATCCCGGCATGCCCAGCATTGGGATCGGCACTTCCAGGGATTCCGGGGTGAACCTGGAAAAGCAGCGCGAGATCGCCCCAGGATTTCGGCTCATCCCATGAAGAGGGCACAGGGATGTGGCTCTTCCTTTTGGGATGCTCCAGGGTGCTGGGCGCCGCTCCTCATGCCCTGAAATTCCCAAAAAATCCACCATTCCCGCTCCCAGGAGTTCTGGATATCCCACAAATCCCCCATTCCCGCTTCCAGGGGTTCAGGACATCCCACAAATCCCCCATTCCCGCTCCCAGGGGTTCAGGACATCCCACAAATCCCCCATTCCCGCTTCCAAGGGTTCAGGACATCCCATAAATCCCCCATTCCCGCTCCCAGGGGTTCAGGACATCCCATAAATCCCCCATTCCCGCTCCCAGGGGTTCAGGACATCCCATAAATCCCCCATTCCCGTTTCCAGGGGTTCAGGACATCCCGCAAATCCCCCATTCCCGCTTCCAGGGGTTCAGGACATCCCACAAATCCCCCATTCCCGCTTCCAGGGGTTCAGGACATCCCGCAGATCCCCCATTCCTGCTTCCAGGGGTTCAGGACATCCCATAAATCCCCCATTCCCGCTCCCAGGACTTCTGGCCACTCCCAGGGATGCAGGGATGACCTTGGCGTGCGGGAGCCGGGATTTTCCAGGCGCTTCCCGGCACAAAGCGGCCGCGGGGCTCCCCCCGCTGCTCCCTCGCGGCTCCCACAAAAGCTCCTCAAGGGCGCCGGGAATGCGGCAGCTGCGGCCGCGGGGGGAGGGGAACCCCGGGATCCCGGGATGCAGGCGGGATGGGGAGCGGGATCCATGGATCCAGGCGGGATGGGGAGCGGGATCCATGGATCCAGGCGGGATGGGGAGTGGGATCCATGGATCCAGGCGGGATGGGGAGTGGGATCCATGGATCCAGGTGGGATCGGGAGCGGGATCCATGGATCCAGGCGGGATGGGGAGCGGGATCCATGGATCCAGGTGGGATCGGGAGCGGGATCCATGGATCCAGGCGGGATGGGGAGCGGGATCCATGGAACCAGGCGGGATGGGGAGTGGGATCCATGGAACCAGGCGGGATGGGGAGCGGGATCCATGGATCCAGGCGGGATGGGGAATGGGATCCATGGATCCAGGTGGGATGGGGAATGGGATCCATGGAACCAGGCGGGATGGGGAGCGGGATCCATGGATCCAGGAGGGATGGGGAGCGGGATCCATGGATCCAGGTGGGATCGGGAGCGGGATCCATGGATCCAGGAGGGATGGGGAGTGGGATCCATGGATCCAGGCGGGATGGGGAGTGGGATCCATGGATCCAGGTGGGATCGGGAGCGGGATCCATGGATCCAGGCGGGATGGGGAGCGGGATCCATGGATCCAGGTGGGATCGGGAGCGGGATCCATGGATCCAGGCGGGATGGGGAGCGGGATCCATGGATCCAGGCGGGATGGGGAGTGGGATCCATGGATCCAGGCGGGATGGGGAATGGGATCCATGGATCCAGGTGGGATGGGGAATGGGATCCATGGAACCAGGCGGGATGGGGAATGGGATCCATGGATCCAGGCGGGATGGGGAATGGGATCCATGGATCCAGGTGGGATGGGGAATGGGATCCATGGATCCAGGCGGGATGGGGAGTGGGATCCATGGATCCAGGCGGGATGGGGAGTGGGATCCATGGAACCAGGCGGGATGGGGAGTGGGATCCATGGATCCAGGCGGGATCGGGAGCAGGATCCATGGAACCAGGCGGGATTGGAAGCGGGATCCATGGAACCAGGAGGGATCGGGAGTGGGATCCATGGATCCAGGAGGGATGGGGAGCGGGATCCATGGATCCAGGCGGGATCGGGAGCGGGATCCATGGATCCAGGAGGGATGGGGAGTGGGATCCATGGATCCAGGTGGGATCGGGAGTGGGATCCATGGATCCAGGTGGGATGGGGAGCGGGATCCATGGAACCAGGCGGGATGGAGAATGGGATCCATGGATCCAGGCGGGATGGGGAATGGGATCCATGGATCCAGGTGGGATGGGGAATGGGATCCATGGATCCAGGCGGGATGGGGAATGGGATCCATGGATCCAGGTGGGATGGGGAGTGGGATCCGTGGATCCAGGTGGGATCGGGAATGGGATCCATGGATCCAGGCGGGATGGGGAGTGGGATCCATGGATCCAGGCGGGATGGGGAGTGGGATCCGTGGATCCAGGCGGGATGGGGAGTGGGATCCATGGATCCAGGCGGGATGGGGAGCGGGATCCATGGATCCAAGAGGGATCGGGAGCGGGATCCATGGATCCAGGAGGGATGGGGAGCGGGATCCATGGATCCAGGAGGGATGGGGAATGGGATCCATGGAACCAGGTGGGATCGGGAGTGGGATCCATGGATCCAGGCGGGATCAGGAGTGGGATCCATGGATCCAGGTGGGATGGGGAGTGGGATCCATGGATCCAGATGGGATGGGGAATGGGATCCATGGATCCAGGTGGGATGGGGAGTGGGATCCATGGATCCAGGTGGGATCGGGAGTGGGATCCATGGATCCAGGCGGGATGGGGAGCGGGATCCATGGAACCAGGCGGGATGGAGAATGGGATCCATGGATCCAGGCGGGATGGGGAATGGGATCCATGGATCCAGGTGGGATCGGGAGCGGGATCCATGGATCCAGGCGGGATGGGGAGCGGGATCCATGGATCCAGGCGGGATGGGGAGTGGGATCCATGGATCCAGGTGGGATCGGGAGTGGGATCCATGGATCCAGGCGGGATGGGGAGCGGGATCCATGGATCCAGGCGTGATGGGGAATGGGATCCATGGATCCAGGTGGGATGGGGAGCGGGATCCATGGATCCAGGTGGGATGGGGAATGGGATCCATGGATCCAGGCGGGATGGGGAGTGGGATCCATGGATCCAGGCGGGATGGGGAGTGGGATCCATGGATCCAGGCGGGATGGGGAGTGGGATCCATGGATCCAGGTGGGATCGGGAGCGGGATCCATGGATCCAGGCGGGATGGGGAGCGGGATCCATGGATCCAGAAGCGGGGCTGGAGGTGGCGGCCCGGGATGGGCCCGGGAAGGGCTGGGAAGATGGAATGAAAAGGGTCCCAAAAAGGAGCGAAGTGAGGGAAAGGGGAATGGAAGGAAATGGGAAATTCAATGAAATTAAATGAAATTAAATGAAATTAAAGTAAAACTGAATGAAGTTGATGGGACGCTATGGGATAGAATGTGAAATGAAGTGGGGTAAGGAAATGAAATGAAATGAAATGAAATGAAATGAAATGAAATGAAATGAAATGAAATAGAGTAGAATACAATAGAATAGAATAAAATGAAATAAAACAAAATAGAATAGAATAAAATAAAATAAAATAAAATAAAACAGAATAAAATGAAATAAAATAGAATAAAATGAAATGAAATGAAATAGAATGGAATGGAATAGAATAGAATAGAATAGAGTAGAATAAAATAAAATAGAATAAAATAAAATAAAGTAAAATGAAGTAAAATGAAATAAAAGAATAGAATAGAAAAAAGATAATATTAAATGTGAAATAAAAATGATGAAATAAAATAAAGTATAAAATTATATCCAATAAAACATAAAAGAAGAAGAAGAAAATAAATTAAAAGAGTAGAATAGAATAAAGTCAAATGCAATAGAAAATAAAATAAAAGATAAAATAAATATAAAATATAAAAAATATAAAATATATAGCGTATAAAATATAAAATAGGAAATAAAAAATAAAATAAAAATAAAATTAAATTGAAAGTATAAAAGAGAAAAGAGAAGAAAATAGGAAGTGTAAAATAAAAAATAAAATAAAAATAAAATTAAATTGAAAGTATAAAAGAGAAAAGAGAAGAAAATAGAAAGTGTAAAATAAAAAAAATAAAAATAAAAATAAAAAATAAAATAAAAACAAAAATAAAAATGAAAATAAAAATAAAAATAAAAAATAAAATAAAAATAAAAATAAACATAAAAATAAAAATAAAAATAAAAATAAATAAAAATAAAAATTAAAATTAAAATTAAAACAAAATAAAATTTAAAATAAAACAAAGCCCAAAATTAGAACTCATTCAAGCACCTGTAGATAAACTCCAAAGCAGCAGGGCCAGCGCTCCCCGCCCTCGCAGCCTCCCGCCGCTGGAATAGCGGGAGCCGCGCAAGCGGCGGGATCCGAGCGCCGGGAAAGGGCCCTGCGTGCCGGGAAAAGAGCACATCCCGCGGGCCGGGCGGGGCTGCCCAGCGGCGGCGTCCTTAGCGCTTCTCGCTTACCTCTTATCTCCTATCTCCTATCTCTTATCTCTCATCTCCTATCTCTTATCTCCTATCTCTTATCTCCTATCTCCTATCTCCTATCTCCTATCTCCTATCTCCTATCTCCTATCTCTTATTTCTTATCTCTCATCTCTTATCTCTGTCAGCACCCCCTCAGAGGAGGATCCATGGATTCAGGATCCAGCTGGGATGTGGAAGAGGATACATGGATCCATGGATCGGGCTGGGATGCAGAGGAGGATCCATGGATCCCTGGATCCAGCTGGGATGTGGAAGAGGATCCATGGATTGGGCCAGGATGTGGAGGAGGATCCATGGATCCGTCCTGGTCGGGATGCAGAGGAGGATCCATGGATCCATAGATCCAGCTGGGATGTGGAAGAGGATCCATGAATCCATGGACTCAGATGGGATGTGGAGGAGGATCCATGGATTGGGCCAGGATGCGGAGGAGGATCCATGGATCCACAGATCCGGCCGGGATGAGGAGGAGGATCCATCAGCCCCATCCAGCCGGGATGCGGAGGAGGATCCATGGATCCATCCTGGCCGGGATGCGGAGGAGGATTCATGGATCCATCCAGCCACGATGCAGAGGAGGATCCATGGATCCATGGATCCAGCCAGGATGCAGAGGAGGATCCATGGATCGAGCTGGGATGCAGAGGGGGATCCATCATCCCCATCCAGCTGGGATGAGGAGGAGGATCCATGGATCCATGGATCGGGCCGGGATGCAGAGGAGGATCCATGGATCCAGCTGGGATGCAGAGGAGGATCCATGGATCCCTGAATCCAGCCGGGATGCGGAGGAGGATCCATCATCCCCATCCAACCATCCCCACGAAAACTCGGGGAGGGGGGAGGGAGTGGGGGGTGATTTAATTAACCGAGCTAATTAGCGGCTGATGAATTGATAACAGCGGCTGGGCCAGGCCCTGACGGGGAAAGGCTCGCCCGGGCCCGCCGCCGCCGCCATCCCATAATAACCGCTCCGCGGCGGGCCTAATGAGGCCCCTCGTTAACATTCCAGAGCCTCTCCCTCTTCCCTGCGCCGGGATAATGAACCCCAGAGCCGGGAAGGGCCTTCGGGATGGCGGGGCTGCAGCCGGGACAAATTCGCCTCTGGATCCCCGGGAGCGCGGGCAGAGCGGCTCCCATTCCCAAAATTCCGCCCCTTTTCCCGCTTTTTGTTGATTTGGAAGGCAGGGACGAGCTGCGGGTGGCCCGAGATTCCCGGTTTGGGAGCAGCTGGAATTGCAGGAGGAGGAATGCGGCACGAGCGGGTCCCGGGAGAGGCGGGATTCGCCTTTTCCAGGGATTATTTGGGATTTTACAGCCAGCAGCAGGGACAAGCCCGGCATGGAGCGGTGATGGATGTTGAGCTGCGGCCATCCCGAAAAAATCCCATGGGAATCGCCCCAAATCTCCCCCCACTACTCAGAGCCGCGTCCCGAGGCTTTTCCCTGGAACTGGGACGAGAAAAACTCCTGGAATTAAGGGCCGGGATTTGGTTACAAAACCGGCTCCTTACAAAACCGACCTCCGCCTCGGCCCCTAATCCCATCAGGCCCCGATCCCGAGGAAAACCAGGAGAACTTTGCTGGGATTTCTTTGCCGGAGACATCCCGGCAGCGCAGGCGGCACCTCCCCCACGCCTCCCCCAGCAGCGCAGCCCAGATGTGCAGCCCAGATGTGCAGCCAGATGTGCAGCCCGCAGCTGCCAGCCCCAGGTGCGCCTCCCAGCTTTCCCTTTTATTTTTTTGCCTGGAAGCATCATTCCCATCCTTTTAATTCCCGGGAATCCCACTGCGACCCATCAGCGGCGCTCGGCCTCAAGACCCCCGGCACAAATTGGGTTTCGGTGGTGGCTTTTTTTATCCAGGAGGAGCCTGGAAAAAGAGGGAATTTTCCATCCAAATCCTGCCGCCTTCCCGGCCTTTCCCCACCTTTCCCTTCGGCATTCCCAGGTCGGCCAAGCAGGAGTTAAGCGGGGGGAAGGGAAGGCCGAGCGTTGATGGCAGCATAAAGAGGGGGCGGTTTTCCCTTCCATCAGCTCCCGGCTTGGTGGTGGTGGTGGATTTTTTTTTTCCCTTCCCTTTTTCCATGAAAAGCTCCCGCTCCCTCCTGTCACATAAATCGCGGCTCCGCGTTCACCGGAGGGGGGAGGGGGGTGGCGATGTCACCGCGCCGAGGGGGCACACGCGGGGCACCCCCGCGGCACGCAGGGATGGATCAGCGGGAAACCTTGGGAATGCCACGGGAAGCTCGGTGTTACCCCCTCCTGAGGGTGTCTGGCGTGTGCTGTCCGGGCTTTTATATCCCAGTTTGGGCAAAATCCAGCGGCACGAGAGGGGAAGGAGCTGCTGGGAACGGATCCATCCCCCCCACCCCATTCCCTGCCCTTTCTCCGCTCGCACCTTCCCAATCCCCTCCGCTGCCCCAAATCCCGGATCCAGCCCGGCTGCTGCTGACATCCATCCCCCTCCTTCCAGCCCTGACCCTCACCCCGGCGCACAAAGCCACCAAGGACGCCTTGGGGACATTCCAGCCCTTCCAAGGCCGCCGCTGCCGCCTGGTGCTGCTGGGTGCCGCTCCAAGCGCTCCCGATTCCCGGTTTTAATCTGATTTTTCCCAGCCGCAGCCGGGGGCTGAGGGAGCCTTGCGTAAATCCCTTAATCCCGGTGGGAACACCGCGCTCGGCACCCAAAGAGGCTTGGGAGCGAGGTGGGAACAAGGCAGGCCTTGTGCCGGGCTCTTCCCTGGGAAAGCAGGACGGGAAAGCCACGGGATTGCGGCAGGGAAGGGCTGTGCCCCCTCCGCATCCCGGCAAGGAGGCGCGGGGCAGGGCGCTCATTAAGCCGGGTGTTCATTAACCCCGCTTCTCCATTTGGGATTACTCCATCCCAGGCCAATCCCGGTGTTGCTGAGGCCTGGCAAACTCACTCCGTGAGCCTCCCCCGCTCCCCAAAATCCACCTGGCAGGATGCCGGGAACGTTGGGATACTGAAACCCGGCCGGATTTGTCGCATTGGTCTTTCCCGGGCACTTTAATGGGGCTCCCAGCGTCCCCCATTCCATGGCCGTGGCTCCCCGTGTCCCACGCACGGCCCAGGGACCCCGTGGGGACAGTCCTGGATGTCACCGGGCCCCCCCGGAGCTGCCCCGGCCTCGGGGCTGAGCGGTGGCCTTGGGGGATAGGAGGTGGCTCTGCCTCCTGCTCCGGCGGCTTTTCCGCCCTCTCCGCATTCCCATCCCCCTTCCCTTCTCCCAGGTGCTGCTGCTGCGGGGGCTGTCAGACCCCCTGGCCACCCCGGCCGGGCCCGTGGTGGCCGTGGCCACAGTGGTGACCCCATGGCCGGCGGTACAAGCGAGTGAGGGACACGGGGGCTGCTGGGGACAGCGGGGGACGACCTGAGCCCTGCCCGGGGTGCTCGGGTGGCTGGGGCTGGGTGTGACCCTGCTGTGGGGCCGGGAGTGACCCCAAACCAGGGCTGGGTGTGACTCCACAGGACCTGGGTGTGGCCCCACTGCAGGGCTGGGTGTGACCCCACAGAACCCGGGTGTGGCCCCACTCTGGGGCCGGGTGTGGCCCCAAAGCAGGGCTGGGTGTGGCCCCACAGAACCTGGGTGTGGCCCCACTCCGGGGCCGGGTGTGACCCCAAACCAGGGCTGGGTGTGGCCCCACTCCGGGGCTGGGTGTGACTCCACAGAACCTGGGTGTGACTCCACAGGAGCTGGGTGTGGCCCCAAAGCGGGGCCGGGTATGACCCTGCTGTGGGGCCGGGTGTGACCCCAAACCAGGGCTGGGTGTGACCCCACAGAACCCGGGTGTGGCCCCACTCCGGGGCCGGGTGTGACTCCACAGAACCCGGGTGTGACTCCACAGGAGCTGCGTGTGACCCCAAAGCGGGGCTGGGTGTGACCCCACAGAACCCGGGTGTGGCCCCACTCTGGGGCCGGGTGTGGCCCCAAAGCAGGGCTGGGTGTGGCCCCACAGAACCTGGGTGTGGCCCCACTCCGGGGCCGGGTGTGACCCCAAACCAGGGCTGGGTGTGGCCCCACAGAACCTGGGTGTGGCCCCACAGCAGGGCTGGGTGTGGCCCCACAGAACCTGGGTGTGGCCCCACAGAACCTGGGTGTGACCCCACAGCAGGGCTGGGTGTGGCCCCACAGCAGGGCTGGGTGTGACCCCAAACCGGGGCTGGATGTGACCCCAAACCGGGGCCGGGTGTGACCCCACAGGAGCTGGGTGTGGCCCCACAGCGGGGCTGGGTGTGACCCCAAACCAGGGCTGGATGTGACCCCAAACCGCCCCCATTCCCACAGCTCCCCAGGCTCCACACGGAGACGCATCCCGTGTGTCCCCCCTCTGTCTCCCTCACCCCCAGCCCATTCCCAGCCCCTCCAGCCGCCAGCCAGGGCTGCTGGGATCGGATCCATGGAGCTCCATGGGGATCCGGTCCCCAGGGAACATTTTGGGGGACGAAGCGATGCTCTGAGCATCACCCCCATCCCGAATCCTGCCGTTTGTGCCTTTCTCCCACATTTCCCCCCCTTTGCTGCGGCTCGGGAGCTGGAAGGGAAGGGAAGCAGCGACCTTCTCCTCCCCGGGCCTCGAGTGCCGCCACGGCATCTTCAAAATAGCTGTTGCCATGGAAACCGATGCTCCTGGCACCCGCAGCGGGAGGAGGGCCCCGCTTTTGTTCCCAAAAATCGGGGAGGAGGGAGCGAGGCGCCGGAGGGGGGCAGGGAGGGAGCCAGCGGGAAGCTCCGAAGCCAGAGCCGCTCCATCCATCCCCGTGGGCTCCGGGAAGCGCGGCCGAGGGCAGAGGTCCGGCTGCCCCTGGAATATGGATGCAGCTGGTGGAGCACAGGTTGTGCTCCGTGCGCTGAATTTTGATGGCTTTGCGAGCGGATTTCCCTGGATCAACACGTCCGAGGAGCCCATAAATAAAATATTGTGGAGAGGAGGCCGGGAGAATTCCAGGCGGCCCGCGAGGTGCTGGATGATCCCAAAAATCACCGCGGTTTTCCAAGAATTCTTGGTTTATCCCTTCCTGCGCTGTTCCTGTGGGGGAGGGACCACCAGGACCCCCAGTTTGGGTCGGCACCGCCTCCCACTAAAAAATCCCATGGATTTGGGATGTTTTACCCACATAGGAAATCCCTGCCTGCTTCCATCCCCAAAGCTGCCGTTTCCCGGGGATATTTCCCCGCTTTGGGGGGATTTCGAGGGATAAATGCAAACACAGCCGCCGGGAAGTTGTGGGATCCGCGGGTTCCCCCCATCCCTGGCACTGCTGGGAGCCCAAGGAATGATTAATCCCGGCCATCTGGCCTGCCTGCGAGCTGCCTCCCCCTCCTCCTCCTCCTCCTCCTCCTGCTTCTCCTCCTCCTCCGCATCCACAGGCACATCCCTGAGGCTTCTCCCCCTCCCCGTCCCCTGCCTCAGTTTCCCCACCTGTAGGACGCACTTTGTTCCCGGGGAGGGGATGAACTCCTCACGCCTGGAGTGGGGGGGGGGGAATGTTGGGAAAGGCCAGGAAGAGGAGGAGGAGGAGGAGGAGGAGGAGGAGGAGGGAGCGTGGCTGCTCCACTTCCAGAGGTTAATGGCTTTCCCCAAGCTCGGGATAATGGGATTCCAGAATCCCGCCAGCCCCCGTGTGTCCTCTCGCCTGTCGCTTCCCATCAGCGTCCGGCTTCACCTCCAGCAGGACATCCCCTCGCGCTGGAGTGGGGTTTTTTGGGGGGATCCCGGGAGTTTAACCCTTCCCTGCCTGGCCTGGCATCCTGGAGACTTGGAATTCCTGGCCGGGAGTTGGAGGGATCTGCAGGGATCCACCTGTGAGAGCGCGGGGTGCTGTGCCTTTCCGTGGGTGTTCCCGCTGTGCCAAAAAAAGCCGCTTTTCCCCCAAAAAAAGGATGGATTTGGGCATGCTGGTGACAACCCCAATCCGTGTGGATGCAGAAAACCACATCCCATCCGCCCTCCCAGCACCGAGCTCCAGGAAGTCGAAGGGATACGTTTATTTTGGGATCTTTCCCGTGGCGATATTCCCACTGAAACCGCTCATCCCCTCGCTCCCTCCCAGCCTCAGCCCTTGGGATTTCCCGGATTTGGCTCCAAGGATGGCGCCTTTGAAGCGGCCAGGGGCGGGGAGGGGGGGATCCCAGAGGGATGAAGGCGGCTCCTTCCTCCTCCTCCTCCTCCTCCTCCTCCCTCCTCCTCCTCCTCCCGTCCCCTTTGTTGTGCTGCTCCAGGTGGCCGCGGGTGGCGGTGCCAAAACGTCCTCACGGATCAGAGCTCCGGCCGTGACATCCCCCACGGAGCCGCCATCTGTGCCCCCCTCCCCGAGCCGGAGGGGCACGGCCCAACCCCGGCCTCATCCTTCATCCCAAATCCAGGGCAAAACCGGGAACGTCACCGGCGCCCGGGTGACAGGAGCCGTGTGGGCTCGGGACCCGCGACAATTG
>NC_138794.1:19282213-19297213 GCF_965178545.1 Coloeus monedula | reverse complement strand
CGGCTGGCCAAAAAAATCCGGGAATGCTCCTGGGGTGGCAGCCGGGGATGGCCACCCCCCTGTTTTCGCCTGGTTTGTGCTCCGGGAGCTCCGAAAGTGGGGGGTTGGCCCCAAATTGCAGAAAGAGGTTTGGTTTGGGGAGCCCCAGAATTGGGATTTTATCCCCAAATCGCGGGGGAGGAGCTGGGAAAGGTTTGGGGATCCCAGAATTGGGGGTTTGGCCCCAAATTGCGGTGAAAGATTTGGTTTGGGGAGACCCGGAATTGGGGTTTGACCCCAAATCACGGGGGAGGAGCTGGGAAAGGTTTGGGGATCCCAGAATTGGGGTTTTATCCCCAAATCACGGGGAAGGAGCTGGGGAAAGGTTTGGGGATCCCAGAATTGGGATTTTGACCCCAAATCACGGGGGAGGAGCTGGGGAAAGTGGGAAAATCCCGGCCTGGTTTGGGATGGGCCGGGTGTTGATGCGCGTTTCATTCCGGCTCCCTGCATTACACCCCCCCTATCCCAGCCCCATCCTCGGACGCTTCCAGAGATCCAGGAGCAGCCCCAGCTTCTCTGGGAACCCCATCCCAGCCTCTCCCTGCGAACAATTCCTCCCTAACACCATTTCCCCAGCGCCCCCCCCCCCCCCCCCAACAAATCACGCCGCCGCGCCCTTGATTGACAGCTGCCAATCACACGCCCGCGCCGCCCCTCCCATGGTGGCAGGATTCCAGGAGCAGGGAATGTCTTTGTTAGGGAAGCGCTCGGCTCTGCCCCGGCCGCGCTCCCGGGGGAGCGCTCAGGGCCGCGCTAATTGAATTAAGGCCACGCGCGCCCGGGCGAGCTCCCCGCGGGCTCCGCTGGCCCCGGCCGCGGCTCGGGCTCGGCGGCCGCAGCTGCTCCCGGCCCGGTAATTGCGGCCCGAGCCCAAACTGTTGCATTTTGCATGATCCGAGCCCCACGGGGAGGCCGCGGGGGCGGCGGGGCCGGGCCGGCTCGGCTGATGGCGTTAATGAGGCGGCGCCGGGCGCGGGCACCTCCCGGGGCTGATCCCGGGACGTGGCCGCCGCTCTAACGAGCTAAAACCGCGCCTAGGCACGGCTTAAAGCACTTGGCTGCCGGCCGCGGGTGCTGCGGAGAGGGGTAGCCGGGAGTAGGATTTGCCGGGATACCGGGAATGGCATCCAGGTGGGCACGAGAGGCCGGCCAGGGTGGAAGTGCCTCGCCAGCGCTCCGTGGTTTATTCCATTAGATCCCACTTCCCGCCCTAACCGGATTAGGACGAGCCCATAAAAGCCGCGCTGGCGGGGCCGGAGAGGGAAATGAGGGGCCGGGAAATCACATTAGCGCTGCCGGCAGCGTCTGGCACGGCTCTGGCACGGCTCTGCCGCGGGGCTGGCGGGGCTGGAGCCTGCTGGGGGCATCCCAGAGCTCCTGGAGAGCCGCTCCTGCCCTCCTGGGCCACGGGGATGGGCACGGAGCTGCTCCTCGGGCTCCCAAAACCTCCCTCGTGCCCACCCTGAGCTGCCCCCGTCAGTGCAGCGGCATTTTGGGGACCTTGGTAGGGGCACAGGGGACGTAAAGGTCCTGCCCTCCCCTGTCACTCCATCCCTCCCTCCATCCCTCCATCCCTCCATCCCTCCCTCCATCCATCCATCCCTCCCTCCATCCCTCCATCCCTCCATCCCTCCATCCCTCCATCCCTCCCTCCATCCATCCCTCCCTCCATCCATCCATCCCTCCATCCATCCATCCCTCCATCCATCCCTCCCTCCATCCATCCATCCATCCATCCATCCATCCATCCATCCATCCATCCCTCCATCCATCCCTCCATCCATCCCTCCCTCCATCCATCCATCGATGCCTCTCCCTTCCAGAACCCCACAGAATTCCCAAGCCCAGCGGGCAGCGATGCCCTGCCCAGCCCTGACCGTGCCACCCTCAGCACCCCCGCCAGGAGCGAGTAGCCGCGGGCAACCCCAGCTCCCTCCCGCTGGCCAGGTAAGGCACGAAGGCACTCGCCACCCTCATCCTGGTGAAAACCCACCCGGAATCCCGATTTTTATCCTCTTTCCCATCGTGTTGCGCCCACCGCCCGGCTCAGCCATAATTCCTCGCGCTGCGCCCACCCCTGGCACCCTTCGCGGGTGGCACGGCGGGGACGTGGCCCCGTCACCCCTCGGGGAGGGAGGAGGAGGCGGCGGCTCCGATGGCACCGCTCAACCCCGAATCCATTCAGCAAATCCCCTTTGTGGGGAGAGCCCCGGGGCACCTCCGGCTCCCACCTTGGGGCTCCGGGAAAACAAAATCAACACCAGGCGGCTTTTCCTCCCCTCCTCCTCCTCCTCCTCCTCCTCCACTCCAGCCCTTTGTGCGCATAAATGGAGCCCTCGGATGGGTTCGAACGCGGCCCTGGAACCTCGCAGCGCTCGAAACCATCTGGCTTGAAAGGCACCAGGTCGTTAAAGGCGATTTCTGGTTATTAAAGAGCCCCCAAACCCCTCTGATCCTCCCCCCTCAGCAGCTGCCTGAGCCCCACCTTCCACCTGCGGCTCGGCGAGGGGGAAATAAGCGATAAAACGCCGGCCATAAAGAGGAGGAGGAGGAGGAGGAGGAGGAGGAGGAGAGCGCCGTGGCAGCGCTGTTTGCTTTCCCTCCAGCTGTTTTAATTCCCCCAACCCGCTGCGTTTTAAGGCTTCCCTTTTATTTCCCAGCGCTTTTCCCGTTTATGGAACCTAAACGGGGACCTGTCGTGGGGCGGGCGCAGCTGCAGTGCCAGGAGAGCTCCGAGCTGGATGGAGCCGGTGGTTCCCGGGGCTCTGGAGCAGCACCAGGAGCCTCCAGCCCTGGGATCCATCCCTGGGATCCATCCCCAGGATCTAATCCCCGGGCTCCAATCCCCGGGCTCCATTCCCAGGATCCAATCCCTGGATTCCATCCCTGGGCTCCAACCTTGGGCTCCAACCTTGGGATCCATCCCCGGGTTCCAATCCCAGAGCTCCATCCCCAGGCTCCATCCTCGGGCTCCAATCCCAGAGCTCCATCCCTGGGCTCCATCCCAGAGTTCTGACCCCGGTCTCCAATCCCCGGGCTCCAACCCCGGGCTCCAATCCCAGAGCTCCAACCCCAGCCTCCATCCTCAGGCTCCAATCCCCGGCCTCCATCCCCGGCCTCCATCCCAGGCCCCCATCCCCGGCCCCCATCCCCGGGCTCCATCCCAGAGCTCCATCCTCGGGCTCCATCCCTGGGCTCCAATCCCAGGATCCATCCCCGGGCTCCATCCCAGAGCTCCATCCTCGGGCTCCATCCCTGGGCTCCAATCCCAGGATCCATCCCAGAGCTCCATCCTCGGGCTCCATCCCTGGGCTCCATCCCAGAGCTCCAATCCCCGGGCTCCAATCCCCGGGCTCCATCCCTTGGGCTCCATCCCCAGGCTCCAATCCCAGAGCTCCATCCCTTGGGCTCCATCCCCAGGCTCCAATCCCAGAGCTCCATCCTCGGGCTCCAACCTTGGGCCCCCTCCCCAGCCCCCCTCCCCAGCCCCCATCCCCGGCCTCCATCCCCAGTCTCCAACCCCAGCCTCCAACCCCGGCACCACTTCCAGGCGTTTCCCCCCCTGGAATTCCGCTCGTGCTCCGAGCAGCCCCGACCGCAGCCCCGACCCGGCGCATCCCCGTGAGGATGCCCGGGCAGCGGCCTCGGGGTTGGGATATTTTTAACAACCCCCAGCGAGGCACCGGGACCCCAGGAAAGATCCCCCCCTCCCTACGCGGCTCTTTTCCCTTTTCCAACCCCAACTCGCTGCTCGGCTGAACATTTCCCTCCCCTCCGCCCCCTCCGGCAGCGATGTTTTCTCTTCCCCCTCTGTCGCCGCCTAAAGCAGGAATTCTTTCCACACGGGGGGGGATCTCGTGACAGCGCCGGGAATGATCGGCAGTGACACCCCGCTAATGGGGGAGGCAGCGGGACACGCCAGCCCGGGGGCAGCGCGGGGGTGGGGGACAGGGACGGCTGGCGGTGATCACAGCCCTGTCACTTCTCCCCGCGCTCCTCCGCCTGATCAAACCCCGCTCCCCAGCGCTGCCCGCGGCTCCCGCTCGGCCTCCGCTCCGTAATGGCTTCATTAAAAGCCGGGTAAGGTGGGGGGAAAATCCAGCGGGAGTTGCGAGCGCAGCAGAGCCGCCCCATTTCTCTTTATTCCTCTCCCCCCACCGCTCCCAAGTTTCCCTGCCGGCCTCAGGCTGAGCTGGAGGCCGGGTTTTGGGGGTTCGGTTTTGTTTTCTCTGTCCTTGCCCGTGTTTTCCCTCCCCTCCTGCCCTCTCCCGGAATAGACGCGAGCCTCTCTGGCGAGGCGATGAATAATTTACAGGCAGCACTTAACGATTAGGGGGGCGTTTTTCTGCAGCCTCTTCAAACATTTGCTTCTCCTGCGAGCCTTTCTTCCCCCGCTCCCATCACACATTTCTCCCTGACCTGTCGGCGCCGGGGGATTTACAAGCCCCCGGGCTCTCTTGTGGGGCTGGCAGAAGGAAAAGCCGGATTGTTGGTGGGGTTGGGTTGGTTTGTTTTTTTTTTTTCCTTCGCGCTGGCGTTTTGTTCCCGGCGCTGCACGTGCGATGTGCCAAGAACCCCCGAAACCACCCCAAAACCACCTCATGGAGAACCCACGTGTGTAAAAAAGCCCCCAAACCACCCCAAAACCACCCCATGGAGAACCCAGGTGTGCAAAAAATACCCAAAAGCACCCCATGGAGAGCGCAGGTGTGCAAAAAACCCCCAAAACCACCTCATGGAGAGCCCAGATGTGTAAAAAAAACCCAAAACCATCCCAAAACCACCTCATGGAGAGCCCAGGTGTGCAAAAAAAACCACCCCAAAACCACCCCATGGTGAGCCCAGGTGTGCAAAAAACCCCAAAACCACCCCACGGAGAACCCACATGTGTAAAAAAGCCCCAAACCCACCCCATGGAGAGCCCAGATGTGTAAAAAAACCCAAAACCATCCCAAAACCACCTCATGGAGAGCCCAGGTGTGCAAAAAAAAACCCAAAATCACCCCATGGAGAGCCCACATGTGCAAAAAAACCCCAAAACCACCCCCAAACCACCTCATGGAGTACCCGGGTGTGCAAAAAATACCCAAAACCACCCCATGGAGAGCCCAGATGTGCAAAAAACCCCAAAACCACCTCATGGAGAGCCCGGGTGTGCAAAAAAGCCCCAAAACCACCCCAAAACCACCGCATGGTGAGTCCAGATGTGCAAAAAAACCCCAAAACCACCCCAAAATCACCCCATGGAGAGCCCAGATGTGTAAAAAGCCCCCAAAATCACCTCATGGAGAACCCACATGTGTAAAAAAGCCCCAAAACCACCCCATGGTGAGTCCAGTTGTGCAAAAAACCCCGAAATCACCCCAAAACCACCGCATGGAGAGTCCAGATGTGAAAAAAACCCCGAAATCACCCCAAAACCACCGCATGGAGAGTCCAGATGTGCAAAAAACCCCGAAATCACCCCAAAACCACCCCATGGAGAGTCCAGATGTGCAAGAAAACCCCAAAACCACCCCACAGAAGAGGCAGCGGTGGCTGGGGAGGGATCTGTGGATTCCCAGCAGCACTGGGGTCACTTTGCTTGATCCATTCCCAGTTCCCGGAGCCATTCCCAGTTCCTGGAGCCATTCCCAGTTCCCAAACCCATTCCCAACTCCCAAACCCATTCCCAATTCCCAAACCCATTCCCAGTTCCCGGAGCCATTCCCAGTTCCCAAACCCATTCCCAATTCCCAAACCCATTCCCGGTTCCCAAACCCATTCCCAGTTCCTGGAGCCATTCCCAATTCCCAAACCCATTCCCAGTTCCGGGACCCATTCCCAATTCCCAAACCCATTCCCGGTTCCCAAACCCATTCCCAGTTCCCGGACCCATTCCCAATTCCCAAACCCATTCCCGGTTCCCAAACCCATTCCCAGTTCCCGGACCCATTCCCAGTTCCGGGACCCATTCCCAGTTCCCAGATGATTTCTGGGGCCTGGAACGGGTCTGGGGGGTGATGGGAGGTGAGGAGGATGAGGATGGGGATGGGGATGGGGATGAGGATGAGGATGAGGAGGATGAGGATGGGGATGGGGATGGGGATGGGGATGGGGATGGGGATGGGGATGGGGATGAGGATGAAGATGAGGATGAGGATGGGGATGAGGCTGAAGGAGACGCCGGGGGCCGAGGAGGCTGCGGGGCTGCGGGAGCTGCGCGCTCGGGCGCGGCTCCAGCCCCATCTAGCGTCGGTGCGCGCCCGCCGGGAGCCGGGAACGCGGCGCTTTGGGATGGGGAGGCGGAGCTTTGGGATGGGGAATTTTGGGATGGGGATGAGGAGTTTTGGGAGGGGGATGTGGAGTTTGGGGATGTGGAGTTCTGGGATGGGGATGTGGAGTTCTGGAATGGGGATGTGGAATTTTGGGATGGGGATGTGGCATTATGGGATGGGGATGGCCCATTTGGGATGGGGATGTCCCTGCTCCCCCCGGCCGTGCCTGGGGGTGCCACCCCTGGGTGTCCCCTCCCCCCCGCCACACCAAGCTGGCCCTGCACGGGATGACGCCAATTAATTAATTAATTAACGAGGCTCGTTAATGAGTTGCTGTGACCCCCGAACCCAGCCGCGATGTCCCTGCTGGGCCGGGCCCGAGGAAAAGGCACCAGGAACGGGGTGGGGGAGGTGCCCTTGGAGGGGCAGGGCTGGGATTGGGCTGGGAATGTCGGGAACGATCCCGGAGCCGCGCTTTCATCCCATGGATCCCATCCCATGGATCCCATCGATCCCATCCCATAGATCCCATCCCATCCCCTGGATCCCATCCCATCCCATTGATCCCATCCCATCCCATCCCCTGGATCCCATCCCATCCCATGGATCCCATGGATCCCATCCCATCCCATTGATCCCATCCCATCCCATCCCATCCCATCCCCTGGATCCCATCCCATCCCATCCCATCCCATCCCATCCCATCCCATCCCATCCCATCCCATCCATCCCATGGATCCCATCCCCTGGATCCCATCCCATCCCAGAGGAGCTCCTCCATCCCATTTTTTTGGGAATTCTCCGCTTTTCCCGCTCCTAGCGGGGTTTCCAAAGCCTGCGCCGAGGGGAGCAGAGGATCCCCTCCAGCTCCCGGCTGGGCATTCCCAAGGGATTTTGGGATCATCCTCTCCTTACGGGGCCACCCCGGCCCCCAGCGGGATTTTTGGGATCTTCCTCCCCTGGTTTATCCCAAAACACGGAGAAGGAGGGGAAAACCCCTCAGGGACTCCGCGGGAATCCGGAGGAGCGGCCGGAACCCTCTTCCCACATTTTTGGCCCTCGGGATGGGGAATTTTTCACCTCTGGCAGCGCTGGGGGAGCGATCCCGGCTCATTCCCACTTTTCCGGAGCGGGACACGGCTGCGGCTGCTGCCACCCTTCCCAAAATCCAGCAGGATTTTTCGGGAAGCGGGAGTTTGTCCCCAGAAGTTTTCCCACTTCTCCCAAGCCACCGATTTTCTCTTTTTTCGCCGCTTTTTTTCCCCTTCTTTCGCTTTTTTTTTCTTCTTTCCTTTAATTTTTTTCTTCTTTCTTTCATTTCTCCGCCTTTTTTCCTTCTTTCCTCTCTTCTCCTTCTTTCCTTTCTTTTCTTCCTTTTTCTCTGCTTTTCCCCTTCCTTCTTTCCTTTTATTTTTTCTTCTTTCCTTTTTCCTTTCCTTTCTTTTTTCCTCTTTTCTTTCCTTTTTTCCCCTTTTTTCTTTCCTTTATTCTTTCCTTTCTTCTTTCCTTTTTTCTTCTTTCCTCCATTCTTTCCTTTTTCCTTTCCTTTTTCTTTCCTTTTTTCCTTCCTTTTTTCTTTCCTTTTTTTCTTTCCTTTTATTTTTTCTTCTTTCCTTTTTTTCCTACACTTTTTTTCTTATTTCCTTTTTTCTTTCTTCTTTCCTTTTTCATTTCCTTTATTCTTTCCTTTTTCCTTTCCTTTTTTCTTTCTTTCCTTTTACCTTATCTTTTCCTTTCCTTTTTGCTTCTTTCCTTTCTTCTTTCCTTTTATCCTTTCCTTTTTCCTTCTCTTTTTCCTTTCCTTTCTCCTTTCCTTCTTCCTTTCCTTTTTTCCTTCTTTCCTTTTTTCCTTTTTTTCCTTTCCTTTTTTCTTTCAGTTTCTCTTCTTTCCTTTCTTTTTCCCTTTATTCTTTCCTTTTTTCTTTCTTTTTTCTTTCCTTTTTCATTTCCTTTCTCCTTTCCTTTCTTCTTTCCTTTTTCCTTTCCTTTTTTCTTCTTTCCTTTTTCCTTTCCTTTTTCCTTTCCTTTCCTTTCTTTTTTCCTTTTTTCTTTCATTTCCTCTTTCCTTTTTCCTTCTCTTTTTCCTTTCCTTTTTCCTTTCCTTTTTCCTTTCCTTTTTCCTTCTTTCCTTTTTTCCATTCCTTTTTTCTTCTTTCCTTTTTCTTTCCTTTTTCTTTCCTTTTTCCTTTCCTTTCTTTTTTCCTTTTTTCTTTCCTTTTTTCTTTTTTCTTTCCTTTCTTCTTTCTTTCTTTTTCCTTCTTTCCTTTTTTCATTCCTTTTTTCTTTCCTTTTTTTCCTTCTTTCCTTTTATTTTTTCTTCTTTCCTCTTTTTCCTACACTTTCCTTTTCTTTCCTTTTTCCTTCTTTCCTTTTTCCTTTCCTTTCTTCTTTCATTTCCTCTTTCCTTTTTTCTTTCCTTTATTTTTTCCCTTTTCCTTTCCTTTTTCCTTTCCTTTTTTCTTCTTTCCTTTTTTCTTCTTTCCTTTATTCTTTCTTTTTTTCTTTCCTTTTTCCTTTCCTTTATTTTTTCCTTTTTGCTTTCCTTTATTTTTTCCTTTTTGCTTTCCTTTCTCATTTCCTTTCATCCTTTCCTTTTTCTTTTCCTTTTTTCTTCTTCCCCTTTTTCCTTTCCTTTCTTCTTTCCTTTTTCCTTTCCTTTTATCCTTTCCTTTTTCTTTCCTTTTTCTTTTCCTTTCTCCTTTCCTTTCTTCTTTCCTTTCTTCTTTGCTTTTAACCTTTCCCTTTTCCTTTCCCTTCCTGTCTCCATTCCTTTCTCCATTCCTTTCTCCTTTCCTTTCTCCATTCCTTTCTCCTTTCCTTTCTCCTTTCCTGCTTTTTTTTTTTTTTCCCTTTCTTCTTCCCTCTTTCCCCCCTTCCCTCTTTTCCTCCCCCACTTCCTTTGAGCCCAGCAGCGCCGCAGCGGCTCGCACAGGACCCGAGCCTTATCTCCAAGGAGCAGGCGGGATGCGGGAGCCTCTCCCGCTCCTCCCCTCGCCCCTTCCCGAGCTTCCCGGCCCATCGCAGCGGCTCCGCCATCCCTGCGAGCTCCGCTATCGGCGGCCGCCAGCCCCCGCCTCATTCCCGGCCTGGCGGGGGGAGCGGGCCATGGCGCGTCTCAATTAAACCCCGCTCAAGCGCAACCCAATTCACTCCCGGATGCAATCGGGAGCTGCGGGATGACGCGCGGGAGGGAGTTCAGCCCGGGGTCGAGCACATAAAGCCGGCCTGAGGGGGGTGAGGGGACGCACGGCCACGAAATTCCCGCTGGGAATGGCGGTTCCGCGGGAAAACGCTGGGATTTGAGGGGCCGAGGGGGGAAAACAACGTTTCCCCCACGTTTTCCTGCATTTTCCCCTCTTTTTCCCACATTTTGCCGCATTTTCCCCCATTTTTCCCAGATTTCCCCACATTTCCCCCACATTTTTCCGCATTTCCCCCATTTTTCCCACATTTTTCCACATTTTCCCCTCTTTTTTCCACATTTCCCCCTATTTTTCCCGGATTTTCCCATATTTCCCCCACATTTTCCCGCATTTTCCCCTCTTTTTCCCGCATTTTTCCCCTATTTTTCCTGGATTTCCCCACATTCCCCCACATTTTTCCGCATTTTCCCCTCTTTTTCCCACATTTTTCCGCATTTTCCCACATTTTTCCCACATTTTTCCACATTTTCCCCTCTTTTTTCCACATTTTCCCCCTATTTTTCCCGGATTTCCCCACATTCCCCCACATTTTTCTGCATTTCCCCCCTTTTTCCCACATTTTTTCACATTTTCCCCACATTTCCCCCACATTTTTCCGCACTTTTCCTCTTTTTCCCACATTTTTCCACATTTTCCCCCTATTTTTCCCGGATTTCCCCACATTCCCCCACATTTTTCTGCATTTCCCCCCTTTTTCCCACATTTTTCCGCATTTTCCCCTCTTTTTCCCACATTTTTCCGCATTTTCCCCTATTTTTCCCACATTTTTCCCACATTTTTCCACATTTTCCCCTCTTTTTTCCACATTTTCCCCCTATTTTTCCCGGATTTTCCCATATTTCCCCCACATTTTCCCGCATTTTCCCCTTTTTTTCCCGCATTTTTCCCCTATTTTTCCTGGATTTCCCCACATTTCCCCCACATTTTTCTGTATCTTCCCCCATTTTTCCCACATTTTTCCACATTTTCCCCACATTTCCCCCACATTTTTCCGCATTTTTCCCCTTTTTCCCACATTTTTCCTCATTTTCCCCCTCTTTTTCCCGGATTTCCCCACATTTCCCCCATTTTCCCCAACTTCTCCCAACTTTTCGGCATTTCCCCCCTTCCCCCCCTCCGTTTTTCCCTCATTTTCCCCCCTTTCCCCACATTTCCTCCCCATTTTTCCACATTTCCTCCCCATTTTCATTCTCAATTTCCCAACATTTCCCCTCCCATTTTCCCACATTTTCCCCCCATTTCCTATTTTTCCCTCATTTTCCCCCATTTTTCCCACATTTTCCCTCCACTTCTCCCCTCATTTCCCCCCATTTCCCCACATTTCCCCCACCCCATTTTCCTCGGATTTCCCCCTCATTTCCCCCCCATTTCCCCCCGATTTTTCCCACATTTCCCCCCCGATTTTTCCCACATTTTCCCCCCCTATTTTCCCCCCATTTCCCCACATCCCCCCCATTTTTCCCCACATTTTCCCCTCATTCGCCCCCCATTTCCCCCCTCTTTTTTCCCCGGATTTCCCCTCATTTCCCCCCGATTTTTCCCCCATTTCCCATCCCTGCCTGCGGAAGGGCTGAGGGATGGGCCAAATTCCAGGGATTCCAGCTCCCTCCTGTGTCCCAGCCTTTCCTCCCGCCCCACAAATAACACCGGGATTTAGGGACGAGCCGGATAAATCCATGGATGAGCGTTAAACCTAATCCCTTAATTGTTGGGAAAATGGGATAAGCCGGGATTTACATCTCTGAGGGAAAAAAGGGGAGGAAAAAACGGCGGATGGATGGAAAATTGCGGGTTTTCCCTCTTTTTTT
This sequence comes from Coloeus monedula, assembly GCF_965178545.1. Taxonomy (NCBI): domain Eukaryota; kingdom Metazoa; phylum Chordata; class Aves; order Passeriformes; family Corvidae; genus Coloeus; species Coloeus monedula. The sequence continues at coordinate 19,285,903 of NC_138794.1, read as the reverse complement.
CGGCCGTCAGGAATTTGGGATGTGTTCACCTGCCGGGCTGGATGCCCCCAGGGAGCGCAGAGATTCCCATGGGATGAGGGTTGGGGGGGCTGGGATGGTTTAGGGTGGGAAAAATGGGGGGGAAAGGGGAAAATGTGGGGAAAATAGGGGGGAAATGGGGGAAAAATCGGGAAAAATAGGGGGGAGGAAATGTGGGAAAAATAGGGGGGAAATGGGGGGGAAAAGTGGGGAAAATTCGGGAAAAATAGGGGGAAATGTGGGGAAATGTGGGAAAAATCGGGGGGAAATGGGGGGGAAATCGGGAAAAATAGGGAGGAAATGGGAAATGTGGGGAAAATTCGGGAAAAATAGGGAGGAAATGGGGGGAAAATCCGGGAAAAATGGGGGAAATGTGGGGAAATTCGGGAAAAATAGGGGGAGGAAATGTGGGGAAAACGGGGGGAAATGGGGAAAAACGGGGGGGAAAGGGGGGAAAATGTGGGGAAAATCCGGGAAAAATAGGGAGGGCGGGAAATGGGGGAAAAACCGGGAGAAATAAGAGGGAAATGCGGAAAAATGGAAGAAAATCAGGGGATGAAGGGGGGGAAATGCGGGAAAATCCAGGAAAAATGGGGGGGATGTGGAAAAATGGGGGGGGGGGGGAAATTCGGGAAAAACAGGGGGGAAATGGGGAAAAATGGGGGGAAATGTGAGAAAATCCAGGAAAAATAGGGAGGGGGGGAAATGTGGGGAAAATGGGGGGAAAGGGGGGAAAATGTGGGGGAAATTCGGGAAAAATGGGGGGGATGTAGGAAAACGGGGGGGAAATGGGGGGAAAATGGGGGAAAATGGGGGAAAATGGGGGGGAAATCCAGGAAAAAGAGGGGGGAAATGGGGAAAAACGGGCGGAAAGGAGGGGAAATGTGGGGAAAATGTGGGATAAATTGGGGGGGAAATGGGGGGAAATCCGAGAAAAATAGGGGGGAAATGGGGGGAAAATCGGGAAAAATAGGGGGAGGAAATGTGGGAAAAATCAGGGGAAAATGTGGGGGAAATTCGGGAAAAACAGGGAGAAAATTGGGGGAAATGGGGGAAAATGTGAGAAAATCCAGGAAAAACAGGGAGGGGGGGAAATGTGGGGAAAATGGGGGGAAAATGTGGGAAATGTGGGAAAATGGAGGGGAAATGGGGGAAATCCAGGAAAAAGAGGGGGGAAATGGGGAAAAACGGGCGGAAAGGAGGGGAAATGTGGGGAAAATGTGGGATAAAATGGGGGAAAATACGGAAAAATGTGGGAAAATGTTGGTTTCCCCCTCTGGCGCTACAACATTCCCGAATCCTCTGGCGCAGCGGTTTTTGGGGGCCCTTTTGGGGTCTCCTGGTGCGGTTTTGAGGTGTTTTGTTTTTCCAGCCTGGAGAGGGATTGATGCCAGCAGCTGGAATGAGGCGGATCCATCAAAGGCTCCCGGAGCGATTTGTTCAGTAAATATTTTTATTGAAGAAGAAAAAAAAAAACCAACATTAAAAAATCCTGGGATTGAGCAAATACGGGAAGGAGGGGGAGCGGATGAAAGGATCCGAAGGCAGAGGGAGCTTCAGAGGCTTGGAAAAGATCAGGGAGGGGGGAAAAAAAGAGGGGAAAAAAAATCCTATTAAAAAAAAATCCTATTAAAAAAAAATCCTATTAAAAAATCAGCAGCGGGAGCCGGGAATTTCAAAGCTTCCGTGGTTTCCTCAGGAGCATTCCCAGCTTTTCATCGGGAAGCGGAGAGCTCCGGGTGGGATTCAGGGAGCAGAGGGAGGGGGTTCCAGAGCCTTTCAAATCCCTGGAATCCCGCTCCGGCCTGCGGGGGCTTTTCCAGGTGGGAGGCGGGAATGGAAGCGGCTCCTCCATGGAAAATGGGGGGGGAGGAGGGAAGGGCGCCTCTGGTCCCTAAAATCCGCGGGATGTGGGATGGAAGAGCACGGGAGAGGCCGCGGGGGAATTCTGGGGGCAGCCGGGGGATCCCAAAATGCGCATGGGAAAATTCCGGGGCACCCAGAGGATCCCAAAATCCACCCGGGGAAATCCAGGGGATCCCAAAATCCACACAGGGAATTCCAGGGGATCCCAAAATCCAAGTAGGGAATTCCAGGTGATCCCAAAATCCACATGAGAGACTCCAGAGGCGCCCAGCGGATCCCAAAATCCACATGGAAAAATTCCGGATCACCCAGGTGATTCCAAAATCCACACGGGGAATTCCAGGGGCTCCCAGGGATCCCAAAATCCTCATGGAAAAATTCCGAGTACACCCAGGTGATCCCTAAATCCAAACGGGGAATTCCAGGTGATCCCAAAATCCACACGAGAGATTCCAGAGGCGCCCAGGGGATCCCAAAACCCCCATGGAAAAATTCCAGGTGATCCCAAAATCCACACAGGGAATTCCAGAAGCGCCCAGGAGATCCCAAAATCCACACGAGAGATTCCAGGGGCGCCCAGGGGATCCCAAAATCCGCATGGAAAAATCCCGGATACACCCACGTGATCCCAAAATCCACACAGGGAATTCCAGGGGTGCCCAGGAGATCCCAAAATCCGCATGGAAAAATTCCGAGTACACCCAGGTGATCCCAAAATCCACACAGAGAGATTCCAGAGGCGCCCAGGGGATCCCAAAACCCCCATGGAAAAATTCCAGGTGATCCCAAAATCCACACAGGGAATTCCAGAAGCGCCCAGGAGATCCCAAAATCCACCCGGGGAATTCCAGGGGTGTTTAGGGCCGTGGGAGCCTCAGAGAATGATCCAGGGAATTATTCCCGGGAGTTTGGGAAATAAAGCCCCGAACCGGGCTGGGATGGGGAGGGATTGGGGTATCCAGGGGCTCCGGCAGCTTCGGGAACGGGATGGGGAATGGTCGGGGGGATGCTGGAGGGGAATGGGGATTTTGGGATCACCTGAGCACCTCTGGAATTCCCTGTGTGGATTTTGGGATCCCCTGGGCGCCTCTGGAATTCCCTGTGTGGATTTTGGGATCCCCTGGGTGCCCCTGGAATTCCTCGTGTGGATTTTGGGATCCCCTGAGCGCCTCTGGAATTCCCTGTGTGGATTTTGGGATCCCCTGGGCGCCTCTGGAATTCCCTGTGTGGATTTTGGGATCACCTGGAATTTTTCCATGGGGGTTTTGGGATCCCCTGGAATTCCCGGCGTGGCTTTGGGGCTCGGAGCCGCTCCAGGGAGGAGTTGCCAAGGGGAAGTTTTGTTGTAGCAACAACTCCCGGCAGCTCCGCGCCTCCCAAATCCCTTTTCCAGAAAAAAAAACCCTGGGAAAAGCAGTTTTTCCACCCCCTCCTGCCCCCCGGCATGGCCGTGAGTGCCTGGGATTCCCGGGAAGGGAATGGGAATGGGAATGGGAAGGGTTTGTTTGGGCCAGCGGGAGCCTGGAAAGCCCCGGGGCAGGACTGGCAGCAGGGCTGGGACACTCCGGGAATGGGAAAGGCTGGGATTGGGAACGGGAGAGTGAGGGATTGGGAATGGGAATGGGACAGCCGGGATGGGGAATGGGATCGGGAATGGGAATGGGAATGGGAATGGGAATGGGAATGGGAATGGGAAACTCCGGGATTGGGAATGGGATGGGGAATGGGACAGCCAGGATGAGGAATGGGACAGCTGGGATGGGGAATGGGATCAGAAATGGGACAGCCGGGATGGGGAATGGGACA